>NC_091199.1:12919549-12934549 GCF_040958095.1 Procambarus clarkii | reverse complement strand
TACCCGTATATCGCCTCAACGTACCCGTATATCGCCTCAACGTGCCCGTATATAGCCTCAACGTGCCCGTATATAGCCTCAACGTACCCGTATATCGCCTCAACGTGCCCGTATATAGCCTCAACGTGCCCGTATATAGCCTCAACGTACCCGTATATAGCCTCAACGTACCCGTATATCGCCTCAACGTGCCCGTATATAACCTCAGAGGCCAGGCTTGACTTGTGAGAGTTTGGTCCACCAGGCTGTTGCTTGGAGCGGCCCGCAGGCCCACATACCCACCACAGCCCGGTTGGTCCGGCACTCCTTGGAGAAAACAATCGAGTTTTCCCTTGATAATGTAGATATTGTGATTCCATGTGATTTGTAAACTTACTTCTTAGCACTTTTCAAACCCCTGGCAAACCTCCCCCCCCCCCCTCGGTCCCTTTTTAATGGATACCAGCTATTATTGTTGTGTTTATACAATTTTGAAAATAAAGATGGTCTTAGGATGGTACTTCGCTTCGTTTGCCAGGTAGTAATGGGGGTGTTAATGGGAGTCCTTATAGCGATTCGGCAGGCACCGTAACCATTATAATGGCTTCAATGGGCCTCGGGTTGCAACCCGTCCTAAGACCAAGTCCATTCCATCCAGCGGTCGGCCCCAAAGACGCATTCATCAATTTTAACATTCTGTTCACTCAAAATATATATTTTCTCAAATATAAATTAATATTGTTATATATTAGCATTTTGTGTGTATATAGGGATAGGTTGGGTTAGGTGTTTAGGTTCTGTTGGCGATTATTTGTAGTACGTGGGTGAAGCATTTACAGCGTTGTGGTTCGAACAAATGTCGTCAGTGAAGCACTTATTCCCAGCCCGTCCTCCAAACAAAGATCCAAAAGTGATTCCATGCACCCGCCAAACCCCCAGCTGTTTATGAATGAAAAGCGGTTTACACACGACTCACAACTGCTGACGTTCGTACACTTCCGGAACAAGTGTTTCACTGACGAATTTTGTTCGAATCACAACGCTATAAATGCTTCACCCACGTACTACAAATACAAATAATCGCCAACAGAACCTAAACACCTAACCTAACCTATGCCTATATATGCACAATATGCTAATATATTATAATATTAATTTATACTTGAGAAAATTCCCGTTTTAAATGAACAGCATGTTAAAATTTATGAATGCGTCTGTGGGGTCGACCGCTGGATGTAATGGACTTGAGTCGAGGACGGGTTCCTTATTCCATAAGTGTTCGGGCCTGACAGCTGAGTGGACAGTGCTCTGGATTCGTAGTCCTAGAGTTCCGGGTTCGATCCCCGGTAGAGGCGGAAACAAATGGGCAGTTTCTTTCACCCTGATGCCTCTGTTCACCTAGCAGTAAATAGGTACCTGGGAGTTAGACAGCTGCTACGGGCTGCTTCCTGGGGATGTGTAACAAAATGAAGGCCTGGTCGAGGACCGGGCCGCGGGGACGCTAAGCCCCGAAATCATCTCAAGATAACCTCAACAGTTGAGAGTCGTGTGTAAACAGTTTTTCATTCATAAACATGGGGATGGCGGGTGGATGGAATGTACTTTGGTGTTTAAGAGAGCGGGCTGCGGGTAATGAGGTTAATGACCCATTCGCGACAATTTGAAGGAGGAGTTGTCGGGCAGCAGCAGAACTAACGGGGTGGGTCAGGCTAGTCATTTGCTCGTCTCATTGGCTGTGGCGCCGATTGCTATTGTATCAGTGATTTTCATTGGCTCTAACGCTGTTAACTGTATTTTCATTGTTTCTCATTGGCTGCGGTGCTGTTTGCCGTGTTATGTGCAATTTTCATTGGCTCTAACGCCGCTACTACTGCTGCTGCTACGGGTCTCACGGAGCACACTGCGTCAAGGTGCTGCTGTTACACACGACTGCTGTTACTGTTACTTCCTTACGTAGCCCGCCCCAGTAACAGTGTGTTTTGCTGCAACTTACCAACACTTAGTTCCGTAAGTAGCTCGTGATCACGCAGTTACTGCCTTTAGGGAACGTTGTAAAGAGCGTCTTACAACCACTAGGGGGGGGGGGGGTCTACCTTGTACAGGTCCCTTGACTCAAAGGCGCAGAGGCCCGGTCCCTGACCAGGCCTCCCGGTGGGATATCGTTTTTTTCGAGGTCGAGGGTCCCTACAAACACAACCAGAGGTGGTACCCCCTATATATTATATATATTATATTTATTATATATATATATATATATATATATATATATATATATATATATATATATATATATATATATATTTCTGTTCTAGTTGCCTTTCTTCTAGTCTCTGTTCGATTTCTTCAATCTCCTGTTTAAATTATTTCTTCTTTGTATGGAGAGTCGTGTCTGCTTAAGCATTTCCGTTAATTTCTTCCTTCTTTTGTAGTGTCGTCTGCGTTCTCTTTGTACATTTGACCTCTTTCTGGCTTTCCTGAAAGGAACATGTTTCAGATAGACTTTATATGCTTCAGAAGTCAGTTTTTCCATTCCTTGTGTAGGATTTTTATTCCTTAGAACATTTTCCCATTGAATGTTTGTAAGTTCCCTGTTTATTTTCTCCCAGTCTATCCTTTTATTATTAAAATTAAATTTATTGAATAGCCCTTCTCGCTTGTTTCTCTTGGGCCGACTACCGTTATTAATGTTAGTTTGCACTTCAATGAGCTTGTGGTCCGAGTACGTAGTGTCTGAGACAGTAATGTCTCTGATTAGCTCTTCATTGTTCGTGAATATCAGGTCCAGCATGTTTTCGTTCCTAGTTGGTTCTGTAATCTGCTGATTGAGCGAGAATTTGTCACAGAATCTCAGTGCTATAATGTTATTGTTTACTATTCTCCATTTTAAACTGGGTAGATTGAAGTCTCCAAGGAAGATAATATCTGGTACTGGGTTTGCTAGGTTATCAAGGATATTCTCATTTTTGTGGATCTGTTCACATTAAACCAAGATGTAACAACTTTATTACAAGTTGTAACAAGCGGAAAATAGACACAGTTTCGGTTTGTGTTTCCAGGGGTTACACTACGTGTGTGGCACGTCGTGGTCCAGTGGTTTAAGACTTGTGCTTAAGTGAGCACGATCCTTAGTGCCCAGGTTCGGATCCTTCCCGTGGCTCCTACTGATTTTCTCAAATGTTAAGAGCCATACACTAATTATAATAAAAAGTATATTATCTTTATATATAATGAAAAACAAAGGCCCATTATGAAATTATACTAAGTGGATTATATTTAATTTTTTTTTAAATTTTTAACATAATTATTTGCATTATAGAAGACAGGAGACATGACTTGTGCTTCAGGGCATTATAGAAGACAGGAGACATGACTTGTGCTTCAGGGCATTATAGAAGACAGGAGACATGACTTGTGCTTCAGGGCATTATAGAAGACAGGAGACATGACTTGTGCTTCAGGGCATTATAGAAGACAGGAGACATGACTTGTGCTTCAGGGCATTATAGAAGACAGGAGACATGACTTGTGCTTCAGGGCATTATAGAAGACAGGAGACATGACTTGTGCTTCAGGGCATTATAGAAGACAGGAGACATGACTTGTGCTTCAGGGCATTATAGAAGACAGGAGACATGACTTGTGCTTCAGGGCATTATAGAAGACAGGAGACATGACTTGTGCTTCAGGGCATTATAGAAGACAGGAGACATGACTTGTGCTTCAGGGCATTATAGAAGACAGGAGACATGACTTGTGCTTCAGGGCATTATAGAAGACAGGAGACATGACTTGTGCTTCAGGGCTGGGTACTTACCTAGTTGTATTTGAGTGGGGGAGGGGTGAGCCACGGCTCCTCGGCCCCGCCTCTTAGCTCTACCATTACATGCTAAATGTGCTTCCTTCAGTACTTGCTCTATGCAGTAGTTTCATTATTTGCCCTATGTACTTCTGTCATTATTTGGCCAAAGTACTTCTTTCATTATATGCTAAATGTACTTCTTTCATTATATGCTAAATGTACTTCTTTCATTATATGCTAAATGTATTTCTTTCATTATATGCTAAATGTACTTTCATTATATGCTAAATGTACTTCTTTCATTATATGCTAAATGTATTTCTTTCATTATATGCTAAATGTACTTTCATTATATGCTAAATGTACTTCTTTCATTATATGCTAAATGTACTTCTTTCATTATATGCTAAATGTACTTCTTTCATTCCATGCTATATGCAAAATACCCCCGTTGAAAAGCAGAGGTGCATAAGTCAGACTGAAACAGCCGCGTCCAACAGCCTGGTTGACCAGACCATCAACCACTGGGGGGCCTGATTAGAGACCGGGCCTCGGGGGACCCTGAACCCCGGAACCACCACACGATAAGGCAAGCTGTTGTGTGTATTTCTGTATATCTTATTCATTCCCTGGAGCACAGGCGAATTATACATCATTATTTAATTAGAACTTCAGATTATACAGTCTAATAATTATATGTCATGCTGTTATGACCCCGGGAAATGTGTGCTATAATTTTGTGTAAACAAACATTTATTTATGAAGTTTTTGAGTTTGATTTAGACGTTGTTGTTGTTTAAGATTCGCTACCTGGAACAAAAAGTTCCAAGTAGCACGGGCTATGGTGAGCCCATGATTTAGACGGGTTCTTAATCTGTACACCTAAACAAGATCTTAAATTACCAGGTGACATGACTTTCGCCACCTTCCCTCCCATCATTCTCTTCCATTTTAGGTATGGCTACCCTCCCTCCCATCTCTACTAAGCCCTTCCTGATGGCTATTTCTATCGTTATCTCTCCCATTCCCAGTGTCACTAAAAGAAATGGCTTGGTTGATGAGGCTATCACCAGGGAGGTCTGGCTTCAGCCACACACACTCACACACACACACACACATATTTCCATCTCTGCCCAACCATTCCTCTCTCTCTCTCTCTCTTTCTCTCTCTCTCTCTCTCTCTCTCTCTCTCTCTCTCTCTCTCTCTCTCTCTCTCTCTCTCTCTCTCTCTCTCTCTTTCTCTCTCTCTCTCTCTGGTCCTCCCATTTCCCAATCCTTCTTCTCTCTCTCCTCATGTGCCTGGATAGTACCTGAATGGGGTTTTAAAAGATCTTGCACTCCTCAAGCCCGGCCCGAGGCCAGGCTTGACTTGTGAGAGTTTGGTCCACCAGGCTGTTGCTTGGAGCGGCCCGCAGGCCCACATACCCACCACAGCCCGGTTGGTCCGGCACTTCTTTAAGAACACTGTCCATTTTTTTTCCCCTGAAGATTTTCAATTTATTTCTGGCAATATTTCTTATACTCGTTGGGAGGATGTTGAACAACCGTGGACTTTTGATGTTTATACAGTGTTCTCTGATTGTGCCTATGGCACCTCTGCTCTTCACTGGCCAAAATCCTGCACTTCCTTCCAAATCGTTCACTCCAGTATGTTATTTTACTGTTCAAATTAGGGACTTGGCCCTCTAGTATTTTCCAAGCATTTATAATTTAGAAGCTTTCTTGTCTCCTTTCCAGAAAGTACATTTTAAGACGATACCAATAATTTAGGTGTTTTATCTCATCTATGCGTGCTGTATATGTTCTCTGTATTCCCTCTATTTCAGCAATCTCTCCTGCTCTGAAGGGGGAAAGCGAGTACTGAGCAGTACTCAAGACGGAACAGCAGAAGTGATTTGAATAGTATGAGTAATGTGATGGGATCCCCTTTCCCAGCCATCCCCTTATACTCCTTTCCCATCTCCACCCAGCCTTATCCTGCTTCTAACTCCTGGCATCTCAGTCCTCCCAGCTCCACCATTACCCTTCTTCTGACTCTTACCGCCTTGTTTGTCTCTGTATTTGTCCACCCAACACAGGCTTCCTCGTCTCCTTCCTGCCTCTTCCACTCCCTCCTCGTCTGTTTCCTGACCCCCCCCCCCTACTCCCCCTCTTCGTCTGCTTCCTGCCCCTTACATTCCCCCTCTTCGTCTGCTTCCTGCCCCTTCCATTCCCTCCTCGTCTGCTTCCTGCCCCTTCCATTCCCTCCTCGTCTGCTTCCTGCCCCTTCCATTCCCTCCTCGTCTGCTTCCTGCCCCTCCCATTCCTCTCACACTGCTCTTTACTACATCGCTTTCCGGGGGGGGGGGTTGAGAGGACATTTATGTTGGGGAGAGAGAGAGAGAGAGAGAGAGAGAGAGAGAGAGAGAGAGAGAGAGAGAGAGAGAGAGAGAGAGAGAGAGAGAGAGCACATACAGACAAGTGTGAGGTGCAGTAAATCACCCCAAAGCCCAAGAATATTAGTCTTTCACTAATTATCTCATCGTCCCCCCTCTCTGTCCTGTGTGGAAGAGAAAACGAGCACCTTCCTCACTGTAATAAGACCTAAGTGAATTACTCTCCTTAAAATTGTCTAAGACTGTCCAAAATCCCGTTAAAATTGGAAAATTGTATAGTTTGCCAATAAAGCAGGTAATTATGGCGCCCTCACATATTATCCCTCTATATCCATAGTTGTTGCTTACGTCTGTTTACATGGTGTTTGGCTTCAAACAAGCAAGATCCAACGAAAACACACACACACACACACAGGCTGTTAGGGGCCTGACAGCTGAGAGAACATCGCTCGGAACTCCTAATCCTTGGGTCCGTGGATTGATCCCCGGTGATGGCGGGGAAAAAAATGGGCAGTTTCTTTCACCCTGATGCGCCTGTTTACCTAGCAGTAAGCAGGTACCTGGGAGTTAGGCAGCTGCTACGGGCTGCTGCTTCCTGGGGATATGTGTGTGTGTGTGTGTGTGTGGAAGAGAAATATATGTAGTAAACGTAATAGAAGAAAAACAGATTGGCTAGAAAGGCGGGGTCCAAGAGTTTACAGCTCTATTCTACAGGCACCAATAGCAGATACAAATAGTAAATACACAGTACCCATCCCCCCCCACCCCACTTCACCTCGAGACAATCGTTAATTTCGACCGGATTTGTCTTCCAAAAGCGAACGAACTTCGCTTCGAAATTATGTAGTTTATATAAAAGTCAGGTAATGAAGCCAATCAAGTAGATGTCAGCGAATGAAGCCAATCATCAAGTAGATGTCAGTGAATGAAGCCAATCATCAAGTAGATGTCACCGAAAGAAGCCAATCATCAAGTAGATGTCAGCGAATGAAGCCAATCATCAAGTAGATGTCACCGAAAGAAGCCAATCATCAAGTAGATGTCACCGAAAGAAGCCAATCATCAAGTAGATGTCGGCGAATGAAGCCAATCATCAAGTAGATGTCAGCGAATGAAGCCAATCAAGTAGATTGGCTTCAATCTACTTGACTGAGTCGAGTAACATCAGCATGGTTACCTGTCAATCGAGAGCGAGGCTCCTTAATCATAGGAAGCGTCAATATTACGGTGTTTGTAGCATCACCGAACCATCACCACTTTGACGTTTGGGGTTTATTGTGATAAAAGTGTGCTGTGGTTAAGTGTGAGGACAGGATGCCACCTTGGTGTGCAGAAATGACAACAAAGAGAGGCAGGGTGAGAAGGGGAGAGAAGCAGGTTACCTAAAGGTATTTTCGGGGCTTAGCGTCCCCGCGGCCCGGTCGTCGACCAGGCCTCCTCGTTGCTAGACTCGTCAACCAGGCTGTTGGGCGCGGCTGCTCGCAGCCTGACGTATGAGCCACAGCCTGGTTGATCAGGTATCCTTTGGAGGTGTTTATCAAGTTCTTTCTTGAACACTGTGAGGGGTCGGCCAGTTATGGCCCTTATGTGTAGTGGAAGCGTGTTGAACAGTCTCGGGCCTCTGATGTTGATAGTTCTCTCTTGAACACTGTGAGGGTTCGGCCAGTTATGCCCCTTATGTGTAGTGGAAGCGTGTTGAACAGTCTCGGGCCTCTGATGTTGATAGTTCTCTCTTGAACACTGTGAGGGGTCGGCCAGTTATGTCCCTTATGTGTAGTGGAAGCGTGTTGAACAGTCTCGGGCCTCTGATGTTGATAGTTCTCTCTCAGAGTACCTGTTGCACCTCTGCTCTTCAACGGGGGTATTCTTCACATCCTGTCATGCCTCCTGGTCTCATGTGGTGTTATTTCTGTGAGTAGGCTTGGGACCAGCCCCTCTACTATTTTACACGTGTAAATTATTATGTATCTCTCCCGCCTGCGTTCAAGAGAATACAGATTTAGGCTTACCTGCTTGATAGGGTTCTGAGAGTTCTTCTACTCCCCAAACCCGGCACGAGGCCAGGATTTTGGGGGCTTTAGTCGGTCCCAATAGTTTAGATGTTTTACTGAGTGGATTCTAGCAGTAAAGGATCTCTGCACGCTCTCCAGGTCAGCAATTTCTCCAGTTTTGAAAGGGGCTGTCATTGTGCAGCAGCATTCAACTCTAGAGCGCTCTAGCGTCTTGAAAAGTATCATCATTGGTATAGCATCTCTAGTGTGAAAGGTTCTTGTTATCTAACTTGTCATTTTTCTTGCAGTTGTGACAGCTACTTTAGTGTGTTCTTTAAAGGTAAGGTCTTCCGACATTAGTACACCCAAATCTTTTACATTGCCTTTTCGTTCTATGTTATGATTTGCCTGAGTTTTGTACGTGGTTTCTGCTTTTATATTTTCATTTTTGCCATAGCGCATGAGCTGGAACTTATCTTCGTTAAACACCATATTATTTTCTGTAGCCCATAGAAAGACCTGATCTATATCTATCTGACTGGAGGTTTGCCGTGTCCTCTATATTGCCTACTCTCATGAAGATCCTAGTGTCATCTGCAAAGGATGATACAGTGCTATAGGTTGTGTTCTTGTCTATGTCCGATAAGAGTTTGAGAAAAAGTACTGGAGCAAGCACAGTACCCTGGGGGACTGAGCTCTTCACGGTTGATGAACCGGATTTTATTTTGTTGACTATTACACATTGGGTTCTGTTAGTCAGGAAATTGTAGATCCATCTGCCCATTTTTCCGGTAATACCTTTTGCCCGCATTTTATGTGCAATAACACCATGGTCACATTTGTCGAAGGCTTTTGCGAAATCTGTGTAAATTACATCAGCGTTTTGTTTGTCTTCCATAGCATCTAATGCCATGTCATAGTGGTCCAGCAACTGCGACAGGCAAGAGCGCCCTGTTCTGAAACCATGTTGTCCGGGGTTATGGAGATGCTGTGATTCCATGTATTTTGTGATCTTACTTCTTAGCACTCTCTCAAAAATTTTTATGTGTGATGTTGGTCGGTCTGTAATTTTTTGCCTCTGCCTTATTTCCTCCTTTATGGAGTGGTGCTATCTCTGCTGTTTTTAGTATTTCAGGGATAACGCCAGTATCTAGGCTTTGTCTCCACAGAATGTGGAGGGCCTGCGATAGTGGTTTTTTACAGTTCTTTATGAATATGGAGTTCCAGGAATCCGGGCCTGGTGCAGAGTGCATAGGCATACTGTTTATGGCTTCTTCAAAATCTAGTGGGGATAGGGTGACGTCTGAGATATGGTTTGATGTTGGTATCATATCCATGAAAAATTCATTTGGGTTATCAATCTTTAGTGTGTTTAGTGGCTCGCTGAAAACAGAGTCGTACTGCTTCCTCAGTAACTCGCTCATTTCTTTGTTGTCATCGGTGAAAGTTCCATCTCCCTTTCGCAGGGGCCCGATACTAGATATGGATTTTGATCTTGATTTTGCATAGGAGAAAAAATATTTCGGATTTCTCTCTATTTCACTGATGGCCTTTTGCTCTCTTTGCCTCTCCTGGGTTTTGTATGATTCTTGTAGCTTGAGTTCAATTGTTTCTATTTCTCTACCTAACCTTCTTCGCCGTTCTTGAGATAGGGTGCGACTCTCAAGTTGTTCCGCGATTCGTTTTCTTCGCCTATATAGGGAACGACGTTCCCGTTCCAATCTACATCTGTTCCTCTTTTTTTTCTTAGGGGTATGCGGTTTGAGCATATTTCTAGTGCTACTGAGCTTATTTTTTCCAGGCACTGGTTCAGGTTTGCATTTTCTAGCTGTTCTTCCCAGCTTATTTCTGTGAAGTCCTGGTTTATTTGCTCCCAGTTAATGTTTATTATTGAAGTTGAATTTGCTGAATTCTCCTTCACTGGGGCTCGGGACTGGTTGTGCAGGTCTACTCCCCATGTTTGCCAGAACTTCATTTAGGTTGTGATCTGAGTAACAGGTATTTGTAATCGTTGTTACTGATCAATTCATCATTATTAGTGAAAATGAGGTCCAGCGTGTTCTCCTTCCTAGTTGGTTCTACTATTTGCTGGTTTAAGGCAAACCTGTCGCACATTCGTAGCAGGTCATTTGCATGTGACTGTTCATTTAGGCTACTTCCTGGTATTCTTTCTGATATTACTGTGCTTCCATTTCAGGTGCCGTAGGTCGAAGTCCCCAAGCAGGATGATGTTCGGAGCTGGATTTGTGAGGTTTTCCAAGCAGTGTTCTATTTCCATTAGTTGATCTATAAACTGCTGATGACTTGCCTCGGGTGACTTATATACAAAGACAATGACTACATTTAGGATCTCTATTTTGATTATCGGCACTTCCACCATATCATTTGAGGTGTTTAGCAGCTCACTACAGATGAGTGTGTCTTTGATGTAGAGGCTGACCCCACCCTGAAGCCGGTGTTTCCTGTCACATCTGAAAGGATTGTCCTCTGAGGGAGAGGAAGGGAGAGAGGCAGAGGGAGGCATGGTGACAGGGGCAGGGAGGCATGGTGACAGCGGCAGAGAGGCAGGGTGAGAAGGGGGAACATAGGCAGGGTGAGAAGCAGAGAGAGAGAGAGGGAGGCAGGGAGATAAGGGGAGAGAGGGAGGCAGGGAGAGAAGGGGAGAGAGGGAGGCAGGGAGAGAAGGGGAGAGAGGGAGGCAGGGAGAGAAGGGGAGAGAGGCAGGGAGAGAAGGGGAGAGAGGCAGGGAGAGAGGCAGGGAGAGAAGGGGAGAGAGGCAGGGAGAGAAGGGGAGAGAGGCAGGGAGAGAAGGGGAGAGAGGCAGGGAGCGAAGGGGAGAGAGGCAGGGAGAGAAGGGGAGAGAGGCAGAGTGAGAATGGGAGAGAAGCAGGGTGAGAAGGGGAGAGAAGGGGAGAGAAGGGGAGGCAGGCAGGGAGAGGCAGCGGGGAGAGAAGGGGAGGGGAAATACTGACTGGGAGTACTGGTGGGGAGGGAGGTGAGGAGGAGGAGGAGAGACAAGGCACCTTTAACCTGTCCTGACTCCGCCCTGCACCCCCCCCCCATTTCCCTCCCTCCTACTCAATCACCCACGCTCCCTCCCCCCACTCCCTCACACCCACTCACTCTCCTCAGCCTCTCCTTCCCTCTTCCCTCTCACTTTGCTCCTCCTCAGTTACATCAAGACTTACCTTCCCTTCATCTGAGCTCCCTATCCCAGCCAGTAATACCCTCAAATCCTCCTCCCTATCCCATCTAGTAATCCCTCATGTCCCTCTATCCCATTCAGTAATTCCAAGTCCTTCTCTTGAAGTTATCTTCAGATCATTTCGGGGCTTTAGTGTCCCCGCGGCCCGGTCCTCGACCAGACCTCCACCCCCAGGAAGCAGCCCGTGACAGCTGACTAACACCCAGGTACCTATTTTACTGCTAGGTAACTGGGGCATAGGGTGAAAGAAACTCTGCCCATTGTTTCTCGCCGGCGCCCGGGATCGAACCCGGGACCACAAGATCACAAGCCCAGCGTGCTGTCCGCTCGGCCGACCGGCTCCCCCACACATAAGTACACAACATTTATTACATAAGTCGTAGCAGAGATACATTGTTATGAGAATTACAAAAATTGCATCTGTAACAACTTGTTTAATCATTATAATACTGTCTGAACTAAACAAGTGTACACAGATCACAATCAAATTTACAATTTAGCCAGACATTTAGCTAAGAATCTGGGACCAGATTCACGAAGCAGTTACGCAACACTTACGAACGTGTACATCTTTCCTCAATCTTTGACGGCTTTGGTTACATATATTAAACAGTTTACAAGCAAGAAAACTTGCCAGTCAACTGTTGTTATTGTCATAAACAGCCTCCTGGTGCTTCGGAGCTCATTAACTGTTTATTAAATGTAAACAAAGCCGCCAAAAATTGAGAAAAGATGGACAGGTTCGTAACTGCTTCATGAATCTGGCCCCTGAAAGGTAATATATTGTTCAGACAAAGTGAGGTTTAACATTAAGAGCAGTATAACACACAGGCACAATTTATATAAAAAAAAATGATGATGATGGAACGATTAGAACTAATAAAAATTAATCATACCATGACTTTTAAAAAGATATTTGCGCACCTCAGCATTCTACATCAACAGATTTCTGGGAACTCTTCCGGCTCAAAGTCACCCCCAAACACACAGCTCATGAAACATCGAACTGACTTGATTTGGACTCAAAATGTCTGCCAGTAATCCATCTTCCCGTGACACTAGTTCCTTCGTTAGGAACTACTTTAGGAATTTAGGATTGAATAGGATCCATTTAGGGTTCCTCCCCTGCTTTCCCTGCTGACCAGTTGTTATTCCATCCAGCTACACCATTATTATATGTATGTGTGTATATATATATATATATATATATATATATATATATATATATATATATATATATATATATATATATATATATATATATATATGTCGTACCTAATAGCCAGAACGCACTTCTCGGCCTACTATGCAACGTCCGATTTGCCTAATAAGCCAAGTTTTCCTGAATTAATATATTTTCTCTATTTTTTTCTGATGAAATGATAAACCTACCCATTTCATTATGTATGAGTCAATTTTTTTTTATTGGAGTTAAAATTAACGTAGATATATGACCTAACCTAACCAACCCTACCTAACCTAACCTATCTTTATAGGTTAGGTTAGGTAGCCGAAAAAGTTAGGTTAGGTTAGGTTAGGTAGGTTAGGTCGTCGAGAAAAAATTATTTCATGAAAACTTGGCTTATTAGGCAAATCGGGCGTTGCATAGTAGGCCGAGAAGTGCGTTCTGGCTATTAGGTACGACATATATATATATGACATATATATATATATATATATATATATATATATATATATATATATATATATATATATATATATATATATATATATATATATATATATAAGCTGTATTTCCTAACAATAAAGTTGATATTTCTGGAATAGCAGGAGTGGCCAGAGATGAGCGCGCGTCTTAACAAAAAAAATGTTAATTGAGTTTGCTGGATGGGTGATTTCTTTCAGACAAAATGATATCATTCGTTTGTCATTGATTTCCTCGAATGTGGGCATTTTGTGCGTCCTAAATAGCCCGAACCTAACCTCACCTAGGACCCTCAAGTAGAAAACGGGACATAGCGACAACTTTGCGACCCGCTGTGATGTTTAATACAATTTACTTTGACGTTCGGGTTTTGTACGTCAAAACACGATACTCACCTAGTTGAACTCACCTAGGTGTGTGTGCGGGGGTTGAGCTCTGGCTCTTTGGTCCCGCCACTCAACTGTCAATCTACTGTTGTACAGATTCCTGAGCCTACTGGGCTCTATCATATCTACATATGAAACTGTGTATGGAGTCAGCCTCCACCACAACACTACTTAATGCATTTCGTTTGTTAACTACTCTGACACTGAAAAAATTCTTTCTAACGTCCCTGTGGCTCATGTGGGTACGATGAGTTATGCGAGAGGTCAGGCTGCCACATTTAACCTTGCCATGATTCCAATGCGATGAAATCAATGATGATTTACCTTGCGATGATTTCGGGGCTTAGCGTTCCCGTGGCCCGGTCCTCTACCAGGCCTACTATTTGCAACATAAGTTCTCTCTTGAACACTGTGAGGGGTCGGCCAGTTATGTCCCTTATGTGTAGTGGAAGCGTGTTGAACAGTCTCGGGCCTCTGATGTTGATAGTTCTCTCTTGAACACTGTGAGGGGTCGGCCAGTTATGTCCCTTATGTGTAGTGGAAGCGTGTTGAACAGTCTCGGGCCTCTAATGTTGATAGTTCTCTCTTGAACACTGTGAGGGGTCGGCCAGTTATGTCCCTTATGTGTAGTGGAAGCGTGTTGAACAGTCTCGGGCCTCTGATGTTGATAGTTCTCTCTTGAACACTGTGAGGGGTCGGCCAGTTATGTCCCTTATGTGTAGTGGAAGCGTGTTGAACAGTCTCGGGCCTCTGATGTTGATAGTTCTCTCTTGAACACTGTGAGGGGTCGGCCAGTTATGTCCCTTATGTGTAGTGGAAGCGTGTTGAACAGTCTCGGGCCTCTGATGTTGATAGTTCTCTCTTGAACACTGTGAGGGGTCGGCCAGTTATGCCCCTTATGTGTAGTGGAAGCGTGTTGAACAGTCTCGGGCCTCTGATGTTGATAGTTCTCTCTTGAACACTGTGAGGGGTCGGCCAGTTATGCCCCTTATGTGTAGTGGAAGCGTGTTGAACAGTCTCGGGCCTCTGATGTTGATAGTTCTCTCTTGAACACTGTGAGGGGTCGGCCAGTTATGCCCCTTATGTGTAGTGGAAGCGTGTTGAACAGTCATCATCATTGGTAAGGCATCCCTTGTTTGAAAGGTCCTTGTTATCAAAGGGTTAACATTGATGGCGAATGGAATTAATACCTGGAATCAACGCAAGGTAAAGTAACCTCTCCCTCTTGACCCATTAAACAAGCACCCCCGCCCCATGACCCCCCAACAAGCACCCCCCATGACCCCTCCAGCAAGCACCCCCGCCCCATGACCCCCCAACAAGCACCCCCCATGACCCCTCCAGCAAGCACCCCCGCCCCATGACCCCCCAACAAGCACCCCCCATGACCCCTCCAGCAAGCACCCCCGCCCCATGACCCCCCAACAAGCACCCCCCATGACCCCTCCAGCAAGCACCCCCGCCCCATGACCCCCCAACAAGCACCCCCCATGACCCCTCCAGCAAGCACCCCCGCCTTATGACCCCCCAACAAGCACCCCCCATGACCCCTCCAGCAAGCACCCCCGCCCCATGACCCCCCAGCAAGCACCCCCGCCC
>NC_091199.1:12874549-12914549 GCF_040958095.1 Procambarus clarkii | reverse complement strand
GCGAGTTTTAGCATCACCTAGTTCTTGACACACACTGTACTCTTGCTAGTTCTTGACACACACTGTACTCACGCTAGTTCTTGACACACACTGTACTCATGCTAGTTCTTGACACACACTGTACTCTTGCTACTTCTTGACACACACTGTACTCTTGCTAGTTCTTGACACACACTGTACTCTCGCTAGTTCTTGACACACACTGTACTCATGCTAGTTCTTGACACACACTGTACTCTTGCTACTTCTTGACACACACTGTACTCTCGCTACTTCTTGACACACACTGTACTCTCGCTACTTCTTGACACACACTGTACTCTTGCTAGTTCTTGACACACACTGTACTCACGCTAGTTCTTGACACACACTGTACTCTTGCTAGTTCTTGACACACACTGTACTCTCGCTAGTTCTTGACACACACTGTACTCATGCTAGTTCTTGACACACACTGTACTCTTGCTACTTCTTGACACACACTGTACTCTTGCTACTTCTTGACACACACTGTACTCTCGCTACTTCTTGACACACACTGTACTCTCGCTACTTCTTGACACACACTGTACTCTCGCTACTTCTTGACACACACTGTACTCTCGCTACTTCTTGACACACACTGTACTCTCGCTACTTCTTGACACACACTGTACTCACGCTAGTTCTTGACACACACTGTACTCACGCTACTTCTTGACGCACACTGTACTCACGCTACTTCTTGACACACACTGTACTCTCCTTCACACAGTGTAGGGTCGCTGCACAAAAGCACATGAACCAATATATATTAATAAACAAAAACAATCAGCATTAAATGAATCTTTTCGAGGGTGGAGTCCAGACGCTCGGGGCTAGCCTCACGCATATTTGCAAGGAGGGATATGTTAATATACATCACCTGTGTCAGTATACATGTGTCATTATACATCACCTGTGTCAGTATGTATCATGTGACTCAGGTGTACACGCCTCGTCCAGAAGGCCTTACCAATTACCCTGGGGGATCCCTGTCTCCCCTGAGGGGTCCATGTCTCCCTGGGGGGAATCCCTGTCTCCCCTGGGGGATCCCTGTCTCCCCTGGGGATCGCTGCCTCCCCTGGGGGATCCCTGCGTCCATCACCACCACGACTGATGTTTACACACACACTTCTCCATCCTGGTATTTACCAGAGCGCTCTCATTGCTCTCCTCTCACCTCCCTCCCTCCCTCTCTCTCTCTCTCCCCCCCCTTTCTCCCTCCCTCTCTCTCTCTCTCCCCCCCTTTCTCCCTCCCTCTCTCTCTCTCTCTCTCCAACCATTCCCTCTTTCTCACACCGTTCCTTCACAAATCCTGGACTGTGAACAGAAGCACTGGAAAATAACACCTGTGCATTCCCCATGGGTCACGATGGGGCTCATGGTTACCTTAAGGTGTTTCCGGGGCTTAGCGTCCCAGCGGCCCGGTCGTCGACCAGGCCTCCTGGTTGCTGGACTGGTCAACCAGGCTGTTGGACGCGGCTGCTCGCAGCCTGAAGTATGAATCACAGCCTGGTTGATCAGGTATCCTTTGGAGGTGTTTATCCAGTTCTCTCTTGAACACTGTGAAGGGTCGGCCAGTTCCAGTTATGTCCCTTATGTGTAGTGGAAGCGTGTTGAACAGTCTCGGGCCTCTGATGTTGATAGTTCTCTCTCAGAGTACCTGTTGCACCTCTGCTCTTCAACGGGGGTATTCTGCACATCCTGCCATGCCTCCTGGTCTCATGTGATGTTATTTCTGTGTGCAGGTTTGGGATCAGCCCCTCTACTATTTTCCATGTGTAAATTATTATTTAAAAAAAGTAGTTAGTAAATAGTTGACTGACAGTTGAGAGGCGGGCCGAAAGAGCAAAGCTCAACCCCCGCAAACACAACTAGGTGAATACAACGAGGTCGCTTTAAACTACCACTCAAACATACCAAGCTTCCTTTTATGTACTCTCGTTTTATTGGTATGGTAAACGGTTGTCCCTGTTACACCGTATCGTTTCCCTTAAGAATTGTGTATGTCTCTATCATGTCTCCTCTCCTCTCTTCTCCTTCCGAGCATCTTTAAGTCTGTAAGACTCGTGCATCTTCCCGAGCAGTTGTGGGACGAGCCTCGTTGCTAGCCCCAACATCTTTTCCAATTTCCTTTGTAGTTTGTGTGGGATATACCTGGAGTATACCAGGAGTGTACCTGGAGTGTTCCTGAAGTATACCTGGAGTGTACCTGGAGTATACCTGGGGTATACCAGGAGTGTACCTGGAGTGTTCCTGAAGTATACCTGGAGTATACCAGGAGTGTACCTGGAGTGTTCCTGAAGTATACCTGGAGTATACCTGGAGTATACCTGGAGTGTACCTGGGGTATACCAGGAGTGTACCTGGAGTGTACCAGTATGCCTGGAGTATACCTGGAGTATCCCTGGAGTATCCCTGGAGTGTATTCTGAGAGTTCTACTCCCCAAGCCCGGCCAGGAGCCTGGCTTATCCTGGGATAATTTGGTCCAAAAGTTTCTCCTCTATAAAAAAAAAAATGTTTTCAAACTAGACTAAAATCCCCACGTGAACCATGACCAATATATTGGTCCAGCAGGCGGGGATTGGGTCACCACCACATCAACGACTCCAATAACAACCTAAGCGCCCAATTACCAGTTGAAATATGGCGTCCAATCAAAAGTTTTCCTCTTGCCACAAAACAAGGCAATTAATTATAGATTAAATAATTATCGAACGGTCGGTTGAGTTCAATTCACCAAAACTGGTTTTTAGAATCAATAAACTTTCTTTCAATCTTTATCATTGATCAAATAATTTGCCTACCTGTTCAACATGTCTAGCTCAACAGATGTTCAACAGGAAAACTAGTGGTAAATTAAATACATTATCTATTGTCGATATGAACACACACACACACACCCCTACCTTATAAGATCCTATAGGAAATTGTCAAAGTGGACAAGCCTGAGAAATTAAAACTTTGAGGGCGACTTTCTCTTTGACTTGGAGAGCGTGCAAAGATCTTTTACCGTTAGAATCCACTCTATAAGTCAAATTAATTATTGGGACCGATTAAAAGTTCTAAATCTGTATTCTCTTGAGCGCAGGCGAGAGAGATACATAATAATCTACACGTGGAAGATATTAGAGGAGCTGGTTCCAAACCTGCACATAGAAACATCATCACATGAGACCAGGAGACATGGCAGGATGTGCAGAATACCCCCGTTGAAGAGCAGAGGTGCAACAGGTACTCTGAGAGAGAACTCTATCAACATCAGAGGCCCGAGACTGTTCAACACGCTTCCACTACACATAAGGGACATAACTGGCCGACCCCTCACAGTGTTCAAGAGAGAACTTGACTAACACCTCCAAAGGATACCTGGTCAACCAGGCTGTGACTCATACATCAGGCTGCGAGCAGCCGCGTCCAACAGCCTGGTTGACCAGACGACCAGCCAGGAGTCCTGGTTGGAGACCGGGCAGCGTGGCCGTTGATCCCCGCAAGGTACACATAGGGAGGTAGGTAGGGGCTAGGAGCCTAATTCGACTCCCTCTCCCTCTTTCTCTTTTCTCTCCCTCTCTCTCCCTTCTCTCCCTCTCTCCCTCCCTCCTCCCCCCCCCCGCACGTGCTGACACTATACCGTCCATAAGGAGCGTCATCGGATACCAATAATTAACTGCCGAAAATATCGGCGTATATTTAACTCGGTACAATGAAGACCGACACACATCTCTCCCAGGTAAATATCTCCTTTTTCCTCAGTTTTGGTTAGTTTCGGTCAGGATAGTCAACGATGGGAGAGATCACGTTAGTTAAGGTTAGGATAGGATAGGATAGGCTACGTTGGGTTTATTTTATAGAGCAGCAATAATGTGGCGACACATTTCTCACGTTATAGACCCTACTCGAACTTTTTTCTATTTTGTTCTTAGGAAATAAATTGTTTTATTGAACGGATTCGGGGAGTTGAAGTTGTATTTATGTTCGTGATTCCACTGTCTTCATTGTTGCTATGGTCCAGGAAGACAGACAGATGATCAACGTAACATAATGGAGTGAACGATATGGAAGAAACTGCAGAATAGCTCTCCAAATGTACTCACTGGAAAGGAGACGAGAGAGATACCAAATAATATACACATGGAAAATACTGGAGGGTCAGGTCCCAAATCTACACAGTAAAATAACAACGTACTGGAGTGAACGATATGGAAGAAAATGCAGAATATAACCAGTGAAGAGCTGAGGTGCCATAGGCACAATCAGAGAACACTGTATAAACAGAGGTCCGCGGTTGTTCAACGTCCTCCCAGCAAGCATAAGAAATATTGCCGGAACAACCGTGGACATCTTCAAGAGGAAACTAGGTTGTTTTCTTCAAGAAGTGCCGGACCAACCGGGCTGTGGTGGGTATGTGGGCCTGCGGGCAACAACAAGCAACAGCCTGGTGAATCAAACTCTCACAAGTCAAGCCTGGCCTCGGGCCGGGCTTGGGGAGTAGAAGAACTCCCAGAACCCCATCAACCAGGTATCATGCAGGTCTTCATTTATTAATTAGAAGACACGTTAGAGATGAACCAAACACAGCCTACCTACCACAAGGTAGGTAGGTAGCATACCTTATCTTACCTTGAGTTACCTTGCGATGGTTTCTGGGTTCAACGTCCCCGCGGCCCGGTCCTCGACCAGGCCTCCTCATTGCTGGACTGGTCAATCAGGCTGTTGGACGCGGCTGCTCGCAGCCTGACGTATGAATCACAGTCTGGTTCATCAGGTATCCTTTGGAGGTGTTTATCAAGTTCTCTCTTGAACACTGTGAGGGTTCCCGCCTGCGCTCAAGGGAATACTGATTTAGGCTCTTTAGTTGGTCCCAGTAGTTCAGATGTTTTACTGAGTGGATTCTAGCAGTAAAGGATCTCTGCACGCTCTCCAGGTCAGCAATTTCTCCAGCTTTGAAAGAGGCTGTCATTGTGCAGCAGTAGTCCACTCTAGAGAGCACTAGCGTCTTGAAGAGTATCATCATCGGTATAGCATCTCTAGTGTGAAAAGTTCTTGTTATCCAACCTGTCATTTTTCTTGCTGTTGTGACGGCTACTTTATTGTGTTCCTCCCTCCCTCTCTCTCCCTTTCTGTATCGCCTTCTCTCTTCCCCCTCTCTTCCTCTCTCTTTCCCCCCTCTCTTCCTCTCTCTCTCTCTCCCTCCCCCTTCCCCCTCTCCCTCCCTCCCCCTTCCCCCTCTCCCTCCCTCCCCCTCTCTCTCCCCCCTTCCCCCTCTCTCCCCCCTTCCCCCTCCCTCCCTCCCTCCCTCTCCCCTCCCCCCCCCATGGTCGCCATGGTGGTAGCGGGAGGCTCGGGGGAGGGGTGATGTTGTCGTGATCATCCCGGAAATCACAAGCTTTCCCAGGTCTGAAATCAATACTCTTTAGGGATTGGTAGATCTTGAAGACGAGCTTAATGTAGGCGTGGGAGCGTGGAGGGAGGGCGTGGGAGCGTGGAGGGAGGGCGTGGGAGCGTGGAGGGAGGGCGTGGAGGGGGGCGTGGGAGCGTGGAGGGGGGGCGTGGGAGCGTGGAGGGAGGGCGTGAGAGCGTGGAGGGGGGCGTGGGAGCGTGGAGGGGGGCGTGGGAGCGTGGAGGGGGGCGTGGGAGCGTGGAGGGAGGGAGTGGGAGCGTGGAGAGAGGCGTGGAGGAGGGTGTGCGAGCGTGGAGGGAGGGCGTGGGAGCGTGGAGGGAGGGCGTGGGAGCGTGGAGAGAGGCGTAAAGGAGGGCGTGGGAGCGTGGAGGGAGGGCGTGGGAGCGTGGAGGGAGGGCGTGGGAGCGTGGAGGGAGGGCGTGGGAGCGTGGAGGGAGGGCGTGGGAGCGTGGAGGGAGGGCGTGGGAGCGTGGAGGGAGGGCGTGGGAGCGTGGAGAGAGGCGTGGAGGAGGGCTTGGGAGCGTGGAGGGGGGAGCGTGGATGGGGGGGGGCATGGGAGCGTGGAGGGGGGCGTGGGAGCGTGGAGGGGGAGGGCGTGGGAGCGTGGAGGGAGGGCGTGGGAGCGTGGAGGGAGGGCGTGGGAGCGTGGAGGGAGGGCGTGGGAGCGTGGAGGGAGGGCGTGGGAGCGTGGAGGGAGGGCGTGGGAGCGTGGAGGGAGGGCGTGGGAGCGTGGAGGGAGGGCGTGGGAGCGTGGAAGGAGGGCGTGGGAGCGTGGAAGGAGGGCGTGGGAGCGTGGAAGGAGGGCGTGGGAGCGTGGAGGGAGGGCGTGGGAGCGTGGAGGGAGGGCGTGGGTGCGTGGGGGGCGTGGGAGCGTGGAGGGGGGGGTGGGAGCGTGGAGGGGGGGGGCGTGGGAGCGTGGAGGGTGGGGGGTGGGAGCGTGAAGGGGGGGGGGCGTGGGAGCGTGGAGGGGGGAGCGTGGATGGGGGGGGCATGGGAGCGTGGAGGGGGGGCGTGGGAGCGTGGAGGGGGAGGGCGTGGGAGCGTGGAGGGAGGGCGTGGGAGCGTGGAGGGGGGGCGTGGGAGCGTGGAGGGGGGGCGTGGGAGCGTGGGAGCGTGGAGGGAGGGCGTGGGAGCGTGGAGGGAGGGCGTGGGAGCGTGGAGGGAGGGCGTGGAGGGAGGGCGTGGGAGCGTGGAGGGAGGGCGTGGGAGCGTGGAGGGGGGGCGTGGGAGCGTGGAGGGGGGCGTGGGAGCGTGGAGGGAGGGCGTGGGAGCGTGGAGGGAGGGCGTGGGAGCGTGGAGGGGGAGCGTGGAGGGGGGGGCGTGGGAGCGTGGAGGGGGGGGGGGGCGTGGGAGCGTGGAGGGGGGGGGGCGTGGGAGCGTGGAGGGGGGGGCGTGGGAGCGTGGAGGGGGGGGGGCGTGGGAGCGTGGAGGGGGGGGGGGCGTGGGAGCGTGGAGGGAGGGCGTGGGAGGAATGGCGTTTGAGGGAGGGCGTGGGAGGGAGGGCGTGGGAGTAATGTCTGTAGACTTTACTGCCAAGTAACGCATTACCGTAGCTGCCTAGCTGCCTGCCTGCCTGCGCGCGGCGGCATCTAACAGGCTGGTTGATCAGACCGTCGACCAGGCGGTTTGGGCGGGCCAGCGAAGACATTTATCCCCGGAACCACCTCAAAGTAGACACAATTTTCCACTAGCTTAGTATTAGGCCAAAACCGTCTGATCCTCCGCGCGCACTTTGATATTGCGTGTGCGCGCGCCTGGTTTTGTTTGCGTGTGTACTCACCTAGTTGTGCTTGCGGGGGTTGAGCTCTGCTCTTTGGTCCCGCCTCTCAACCGTCAATCAACTGATGTACAGGTTCCTGAGCCTACTGGGTTCTATCATATCTATATTGTAAACTGTGTATGGAGTCAGCCTCCACCACCTCACTGCCTAATGCATTCCATCTGTTAACTACTCTGACACTGAAAAAGTTCTTTCTAACGTCCCTGTGACTCATGTGGGTACTCAGTTTCCGCATATGTCCCCTTGTTCGCGTACCACCCGTGTTAAAAAGTTTATCCTTATCTACCCTGCCAATTCCTGAGAATTTTGTAGGTACTGATCATGTCTCCCTCTGAACTTTTTCCAGCTTCGTCTTGTGCTTGACAAGGTACGGTCTCAATGCTGGGGCCGCATATTTCAGAATTGGTCTTACGTATGTGGTATACAAGGTTCTGAATGATTCCTTAAACAGATTCCTGAAGGCAGTTCTGATGTTAGCCAGCCTCGCACACGCAGCCGATGTTATTCTTTTGATGTGGGCTTCAGGAGACAGGTTTGATATCAACTCCTAGATCTTTCTCTCTGTCCGTTTCATGAAGAACTTCATCTCCCATTCTGCATCCTGTGTCTGGGGCCAGATTCACGAAGCAGTTACGCAAGCACTTACGAACGTGTACATCTTTCCTCAATCTTTGACGGCTTTGGTTACATTTATTAAACAGTTTACAAGCATGAAAACTTGCCAATCAACTGTTGTTATTGTTATATACAGCCTCCTGGTGCTTCGGAGCTCATTAACTGTTTAATAATTGTAAACAAAGCCGCCAAAGATTGAGAAAAGATGTACAGGTTCGTAAGTGCTTGCGTAACTGCTTCGTGAATCTGGCCCCCTGGCCTTCTGTGTCCACCGCCTAGTTTCGTGTGCGCGCGTGCGTGTGAGCGTTTCTCTTAACCAATCAGTTTCATTCAGCGCTGCAAATTGCAAAGCCTCTGCACACTCCAGCGCAACATATACCATCACTAATATGTATATGCAATGTTTGCAATTCTTCTGCAATATAATTTCCATGAAATAATCTTAATGCATGATTATGCCAGATCTCGCGGTTAAACACCATAACAACGTGTAGTATGGATGATTGAGAGTGTGTGTGTGTGTGTGTGTGTGTGTGTGTGTGTGTGTGTGTGTGTGTGTGTGTGTGTGTGTGTGTGTGTGTGTGTGTGTGTGTGTGTGTGTCTGTGTCTGTGTGTGTCTGTGTGTGTCTGTGTGTGTCTGTGTGTGTGTGTGTGTGTGTGTGTGTGTGTGTGTGTGTGTGTGTGTGTGTGTGTGTAGTAGGGATGATACCTGCTTGATGGGGTTCTGGGAGTTCTTCTACTCCCCAAGCCCGACCCGAGGCCAGGCTTGACTTGTGAGAGCTTCGTCCAACAGGCTGTTGCTTGGAGCGGCCCGCAGGCCCACATACCCACAACAGCCCGGTTGGTCCGGAACTTCTCTTAGAAAACAGTCAAGTTTTCTCTTGAAGATGTCCACGGTTGTTCCGGCAATATTTCTTATAGTCGCTGGGAGGACGTTGAACAACCGAGGACCTCCCCCCCCCCCCGCGGTAAAGGATCTCTGCAAGCTCTTTAATTGAAATTCTCAGATTAGACAAAATTGGAATTAATTGTCAATAAACATGTTAATAATAATAATCTAGGTCAACAATTTCTCCGGCTCTGGATGGGTTTGTCATATGTGCAACACATATGTCATATGTGTTTGTCAATATGTGCAACAACAGTCCACCCTAGAGAGCACTAGTGTCTTAAAAAGGTCATTGGTATGGCATCCCTTGTTTGGAAAGTCTTTGTTATCCAATCTGGATTAAGTATGTATAAAGAGTATTATAAATGAGAATGAGAAATGAGTAGGACGAATGAGTAATGTGTAACAATAAACTACTGCTAAATGAACGATCAATTAACGTATCAAATGCCTTCGAATGCGGAACAAAATGTTGCTTCTGGAATAAATTGTTGTCGTTTCTGGAAAGAAATCTAAAAAGTTTACTCCTCCTCCTCCTCTGGAAGTTGACTTTTGAAGTTGAAATATTGCAACATTGATATGTAAATGATCCCTCGGATAGCAAGTGTAGGGAGGGGGATGGAGGGGACTGTTGTGTGTGGTGGGAGCCGGTCGGCCGAGCGGACAGCACGCTGGACTTGTGATCCTGTGGTCCTGGGTTCGATCCCAGGCGCCGGCGAGAAACAATGGGCAGAGTTTCTTTCACTATGCCCCTGTTACCTAGCAGTAAAATAGGTACCTGGGTGTTAGTCAGCTGTCACGGGCTGCTTCCTGGGGATGGAGGCCTGGTCGAGGACCGGGCCGCGGGGACACTAAAAAGCCCCGAAATCATCTCAAGATAACCTCAAGATAAGATGTGGATGTTGGGCATACCTAGATACCTGGAACTTACCTGAGAGGGTTTCTGGAAATCAGTGTGGGGGGGGGGGGAAGGGTTGGGAGTTTTCCAACTCCCCGAGCCCGGCCTGGGGCCAGGCTCGACTTGTGTGAGTTTGGTCCAACAGACTGTTGCTTGGCGCAGCCCACAGACCCACATATCCACCACAGTCTTGTTGGTCCTGCAGTGGTTATCTTGAGATGATTTCCCTCGGTGACTTATAGACCAACCCGTTCTCCTTAATAGTACAATTTCCTGATATACTAAAATCTAATCCTTTAAAAATGGCAGCTACTCGTGCAATTAAGGTGATACGTCCCGTTTTCTGTTCGGGGGTCCTCAGGTTGGTTAGGTTCGGGCAATTTAATACTGCAGTTTAGTGGCGATGGGAACGTTCAGGAGAACGTTTTGGAATGTGACGTTGTAACGAACTGTGAATGTAATTGTTGTGAGGGTAGTAGGTAGTTGTGGTGGTGGTTACCGTGACACCTGTGTCGTGGTGGTTACCGTGACACCTGTGTCGTGGTGGTGGCTACCGTGACACCTGTGTCGTGGTGGTTACCGTGACACCTGTGTCCTGGTGGTGGTTACCGCGACACATGTGTCCTGGTGGTGGTTACCGTGACACCTGTGTCGTGGTGGTTACCGTGACACCTGTGTCCTGGTGGTGGTTACCGCGACACATGTGTCCTGGTGGTGGTTACCGTGACACCTGTGTCCTGGTGGTTACCGTGACACATGTGTCCTGGTGGTGGTTACCGTGACACCTGTGTCCTGGTGGTGGTTACCGTGACACCTGTGTCCTGGTGGTTACCGTGACACCTGTGTCCTGGTGGTGGTTACCGTGACACCTGTGTCCTGGTGGTTACCGTGACACCTGTGTCGTGGTGGTTACCGTGACACCTGTGTCGTGGTGGTTACCGTGACACCTGTGTCGTGGTGGTTACCGTGACACCTGTGTCGTGGTGGTGGTTACCGTGACACCTGTGTCGTGGTGGTGGTTACCGTGACACCTGTGTCGTGGTGGTTACCGTGACACCTGTGTCGTGGTGGTGGTGGTGTAGCAGGACACAGACACAAGGACGGTTGTCGCTGCTCACTTGTAAAGTGTAACATCCGGGGCCCCAACAATTACCCGGACCCTCTGAATGTCTCACTCACCGTCACTCATCTCTTATTGTTTCCCATCTGTGTGTAGTTTACCGTCGGAGGAGGAGGAGGAGGAGGAGGAGGACATGTGAGTAAGGAAGAGGACATGTGAGTAAGGAAGAGGACATGTGAGTAAGGAAGAGGACATGTGAGTAAGGAAGATATATAGGATGACATATATGAATGAGTTTGGGTGGATATAAATATGAGCTGCATCGTAAGGGCCAATAGGCCTTCTTCAGTGTCCTTAATTCTTATGTTGTTATACGAGGCGAAGTCTGGAGTAGGTAGAAGAGGAAGAGGAGAAGGTATATGAGACGAGTGGGAAGCGTAATACATGAGTGGACACTAAGACGCCCTGAAGGCTAGCTTCAGGGAGAGACATGCGAACATGTCTATCCTACCTGGTTGATACGTGGTTGATGGGGTTCTGTGAGTTGTTCTACTCCCCAAGCCCGGCTCGAGGCCAGGCTTAGCACGTGAGAGTTTAGTCCACCAGGCTGTTGCTTGGAGTGGCCCTCAGGTTACCTTGAGGTGTTTTCGGGGCTTAGTGTCCCGGCGGCCTGGTCGTCGACCAGGTCTCCTGGTTGCTGGACTGGTCAACCAGGCAGTTGGATGCGGCTGCTCGCAGCCTGACGTATGAGTCACAGCCTGGTTGATCAGGTATCCTTTGGAGGTGTTTATCCAGTTTTCTCTTGAACACTGTGAGGGGTCGGCCAGTTATGCCCCTTATGTGTAGTGGAAGCGTGTTGAACAGTCTCGGGCCTCTGATGTTGATAGTTCTCTCTTGAACACTGTGAGGGGTCGGCCAGTTATGTCCCTTATGTGTAGTGGAAGCGTGTTGAACAGTCTCGGGCCTCTGATGTTGATAGTTCTCTCTTGAACACTGTGAGGGGTCGGCCAGTTATGTCCCTTATGTGAAGTGGAAGCGTGTTGAACAGTCTCGGGCCTCTGATGTTGATAGTTCTCTCTCAGAGTACCTGTTGCACCTCTGCTCTTCAACGGGGGTATTCTGCACATCCTGCCATGCCTCCTGGTCTCAGGTGATGTTATTTATTTGATGTTATTTTATGTGATGTTATTTATTTGTTATAGACCAAAGTAAGAGGATAGACTAAGGTATGAGGATAGGCCAAGGTAAGGATAGGCCAAGGTAAGGATAGGCCAAGGTAAGGATAGGCCAAGGTAAGGATAGGCCAAGGTAAGGATAGGCCAAGGTAAGGATAGGCTAAGGTAAGAGGATAGACTAAGGAAAGAGCCTCACAACCCTGAAGCGGAGGTTAGAGAGGGGAGCGGGACGTATATAGAAGATCGTGAGGGGGAATTGACAAGGTGGACAAGATCAGACTCTTTAAACTCAAACTAGATTGGTATGCCATAAGTAAAAGCTAGAAAAACAAATTAGTCGAAGAAATGTTGACCAGACCACACACTAGAAGTTGAAGGGACGACGACGTTTCGGTCCGTCCTGGACCATTCTAAAGTCGATTCAGCCACGTTATTGTGATTCATCGCCTGCATAGTCGAAGAAATATAAGGAAATGCTCAACACACGGAATACCTGGACTACAACACAGGGAACATGAACAGAGTGGGGGTGGAGGCCAAATCCGTCGGTAATTTCAAAGATTTCAAAGCGTTAATACGACGAAGAGTGCTGGGAAGACGGGACACCACGAGCGTAGCTCTCATCCTGTAACTTCACTTGGGTAATTACACTGAGAGAAGTTGTAGAAGCCACCGCCATCCATAACTTTAAGGCCAGATTCTACAAGGAATTCGAACGTCAGAATTAATTCAATTATAAAGAAACAGGGAGAACAAGGCTGGTAGCCAGGGCATTGAGAGCTAGATCTCCCTTCCCAGCAATCACAGACAGGACAGGTGAGCACGCACGCACGCACACACGCACGCACGCACGCACGCACGCACGCACGCACGCACGCACGCACACACACACACACACACACACACACACACACACAGAGAAAACAACAGTAAAGGAACAGGTTATGAAATTAAGGTTAGGGGCAGAAGGATTCACTACAAACGACAAGGAAGTGTGTGAGGAACTGAATAAGAAATTCCAGGAGGTCTTCACCTTGGAGCAAGGAGAAATCCCAGAGATAAGAGAGGGAATAGCTAACCAGGAACCACTGGAAGAGTTTGAGATTACCAGCGGGGAAGTAAGGAAGTGTTTACTAGAATTGGATGTGACAAAGGCTATAGGTCCAGATGGAATCTCCCCTTGGATACTAAAGGAAGGAGCAGAAGAACTGTGCCTCCCGCTCTCCATGGTGTATAACAAATCACTGGCAACAGGGGAACTGCCAGAAATTTGGAAAGCAGCTAACGTAGTCCCGATATACAAGAAAGGGGATAGACAGGAGGCACTGAATTACAGACCAGTGTCCCTAACCTGCATACCATGCAAGTTGATGGAGAAGATTGTGCGAAGAAAGCTAGTGGAACATCTGGAGCGAAGGAACTTTGTAACACAGCATCAACATGGATTCAGGGATGACAGGTCCTGCCTCACAGGGTTACTTGAATTCTACGACCAGGCAACAAAAATAAGGCAAGAAAGAGAAGGGTGGGCAGACTGCATATTTTTGGATTGTCAGAAAGCCTTTGACACAGTGCCACACAAGAGGCTAGTGAAAAAACTGGAGATGCAGGCTGGAGTGAAAGGGAAGGTACTCCGTTGGATACAGGAATACCTAAGTAACAGGAGACAACGAGTCAGTGTGAGGGGTGAGGTCTCAGATTGGCGAGACGTTACGAGTGGAGTACCGCAGGGGTCAGTCCTTGGACCTATACTGTTTCTGATATATGTAAATGATCTTCCAGAGGGTATAGAATCGTTTCTCTCAATGTTTGCCGATAATGCAAAAATTATGAGGAGGATTGAAACTGAGGACGATAGTAGGAGGCTACAAGATGACCTAGACAGACTGAGTGAATGGTCCAACAAATGGCTGTTGAAGTTCAACCCGAGTAAATGCAAAGTAATGAAACTAGGTGGTGGAAATAGGAGGCCAAACACAGGATACAGAATAGGAGATGAAGTACTTAATGAAACGAACAGAGAGAAAGATCTAGGAGTTGATATCACACCAAACCTGTCTCCTGAAGCCCACATAAAAAGAATAACGTCTGCGGCATATGTGAGGCTGGCTAACATCAGAACAGCGTTCAGGAACCTGTGTAAGGAATCATTCAGAATCTTGTACACCACATATGTAAGACCAATCCTGGAGTATGCGGCCCCAGCATGGAGCCCGTACCTTGTCAAGCACAAGACGAAGCTGGAAAAAGTCCAAAGGTATGCCACTAGACTAGTCCCAGAACTAAGAGGCATGAGTTACGAGGAAAGGCTGCGGGAAATGCACCTTACGACACTGGAAGACAGAAGAGTAAGGGGAGACATGATCACAACCTACAAAATCCTCAGAGGAATCGACCGGGTAAACAAGGATAAACTATTCAACACTGGTGGGACGCGAACAAGGGGACACAGGTGGAAACTGAGTACTCACATGAGCCACAGAGACGTTAGAAGGAACTTTTTCAGTGTCAGAGTAGTTAACGGATGGAATGCATTAGGCAGTGATGTGGTGGAGGCTGACTCCATACACAGTTTTAAATGTAGATATGATAGAGCCCAGTAGGCTCAGGAATCTGTACACCAGTTGATTGACAGTTGAGAGGCGGGACCAAAGAGCCAAAGCTCAACCCCCGCAAGCACAAATAGGTGAGTACACACACACACACATACACACTAACACACACACACACACACACACACACACACACACACACACACACACACACACACACACACACACACACACACACACACACACACACACGCACGCACACACGCACGCTGGCGCGCGTCACTGTAAACAGCTGACAGAACTCTGACCGTGGTTGTGACTGACAGTAATAACTGGTTGTGCATGATAGCAATAACTGGTTGTGCGTGATAGCAATAACTGGTTGTGCATGATAGCAATAACTGGTTGTGCATGATAGCAATAACTGGTTGCGACTGACAGCAATAACTGGTTGCGACTGACAGCAATAACTTTCAATCACGATAAACTTCAGGCTTTTTTTTTTAACCCCAAAATTTATGTTGAAAATATATGCAACCCCCCCCCCCCCCCCCCCTTACCTACCTTTGTTACCAGTACAGGGAGAGAAAGTGGCAAATAATGATTCTCGTTTGACAAGAGAACAATTATATGAGTAACGCTGTATACTTGGTACCTTTGTCCATAGTACTGTGAACACTGACTTCTTTTAAGACCACCTGGGCCCCTGACAGCTGGGTAGACAGCGCTTCGGATTCGTAGTCCTGGGGCTCCGGGTTCGATCCCCGGTGGAGGCAGAGACAAATGGGCAAAATGTTTCTTTCATCCTGCTGTTACCTAAAAGTAAATAGGTTCCTGGTAGTTTGACGGCTACAGGCTGCTTCCTGGGGGTGGAGGCCTGGTCGAGGACCGGGCCGCGGGGACACTAAGCCCCGAAATCATCTCAAGATAACCTCAAGAAGAAGATAACCATAAGGATGTGTTTATAAACATATTTACCTTGTGCTGGTTGCGGGGGGCAATGAATCCCTCGACGCCTCCTGGTGCGTGTCATGATCAACCAGGCTGTTAGACGCAGCTGTTCGCAGTCTAAGAATCAGGAGATATCGTTTGGAGGTGTTTATCAAGTTTTCTTTTGAACACTCTGAGAGGCCGGGGCCAGTTATTATCCTGGTGTGTAGCGGGCAGCCCGTCCTCCAAAAATAGGGAGGTAAATGTAACAGCCCCATAAGTGCAATTATGTACTATGTATGACAGTCAGGAAATGTACTTATTACACTTAGCATTAAAACGTACTGTCAATTCGGAGGATGGGTTGATAGCGGGCGAGAATTGCAATCTTGCACCCTTTCATTGGGCAACATAAAATACTATGATGCTATCTTGAGGTTATCTTTATCGTTAATGAAGGCATATTCCAGCTTCTGCGCTATCGAAACAACGAAGATATAAAAACGCAGTCAAATCAAACTATACAATGAGTTGATAAAACACCTTCAAGGGACACCTGATCAACCAGGCTGTGACTCGTACGTCAGGCTGTGAGCAGCCGTGTCGAACAGCCTGGTTGACCAGACCACCAACCAGGAGGCCTCGTCAAAGCAGGCCGCGGGGACGTTGATAATTAGCTAGTTGGCTAATTGACCAATTAGCTGGTTGGCTAATTGACTAATTAGCTGGTTGGCTGGCTAGTTGACTGGGTAATTAGTTCATCAGGACATAAAGAACGGTATCATTCAGTTTACATTTATTGAACAAATGGAATAAGTTCCCAGGGGAAGCTGCGAGCCAGTTGAATGGTCAAGCAATAACTTACTGCAGCGAAAAATGTTGAGACCAAATGAAGAGGTAGACCAAGTGGTAGACCAAGTGAAGAGGTAGACCAAGTGGTAGACCAAGTGAAGAGGTAGACCAAGAGGTAGACCAAGTAACACATAGACACACTATCAGGGCACATTGTATGAACATTAGAGAACTTTCGGATACACTACAGGAACAAACAGATGACTAGCCACTGAAACTCAGGGGCCCAAAAGCAGACAATCACACTCACACACTGAATGTGATTGTCACTACACAACACTGAAACACAAACAAGGCAGAAAAGTCCACTTGGACTCAACAGAGGTGATAACTCTTCTTGATCTAAATTATATCACCTCGAGGGGCAACAAACGTCCACTTGTGAACGTTCATGTCAAGATTTCCATTAAGATAATGGAAATTCCATCAATGAAAATCATTTTGAGGCAACAGAGTTACTTGAACCAGCGTTCTGCTGATTTTCAGTCACCTGCCTTAACCGTCTTAGCCACGATGGTACAAAAAGTTGACCATCCCAGAGCACTACTAGATTCACCGAGTACAACTAGGGGAGTACACACATGGGGGCTTCGGGGCTGAGTGGACAGCGCTTGGGAGTCGTAGTACCAAGGGCCCGGGTTCTATTCTCAGCCGAGGGAGAAACAAAGGGGCTGAGTTTCTTCCACCCTGATGGAAGTAAATAGTTCACCTAGCAGTAAATAGGTACCTGGGAGTTACTCAGCTGTCACGGGCTGCTTCCTGGGGGTGGAGGCCTGGTCGAGGACTGGGCCGCGGGGACACTAAGCCCCGAAATCATCTCAAGATAACCTCAAGAGAGAAATATATGTAACAGACATAACAGAAGAAAAATAGATTGGTGAGAAAATACCGGGGTCAAAGCTAATAGCTCAATTCTGCAGGCACACAGAGTACACACACACTTAAATGAGGTACTGTGTTGAACCGGGTCTCTCACTCCCCCCTTCTTCTCTCTCCCAGTCCCCTCCCCCCTTTTTCATCTTTCTTCCCTATCCCCTCACCCATCTTCTCCACCTTTCCTCCATCCCTCTCCAAAACTTTCCCCCACCTCTCCACCATCTCTCCCAATCTCCCGCCTCTCACCTACATCTCTCTTCCCCTCTCCCCAACATCCACCTATCCTCTCTCTCTCTCTCCCTGTCTTACAAAATGTAATACAGTAACCTGAATAAATTCACGTTCATCGTTTTCAAGTAAACCGTGAAAATGCAGCGCGGGTTAACGGCGGGAGTAGGCATAAAAACTCCACGGAAAACACAACCCGTGATTTCATTACCGACAAACAAAATTGCATGGGGGTCGGAACAGATGCTGATATTTCTTGAAGTGTGGCCAATGACACTCACATAGTTGCTTGAGGCTAGCTCTAAGCGTCAGCTTAAGGCGAGCTCTAGCTCTACAACCTCAGATAGTCATTTATAGATATGGATACGCATACATACAGACGCAGATATGAAAATTGCCAAAAAACAATAACACCAACAAGGAAACATACATGGGGAGGGGGGGAGGGAGATCTACTCCCCCCAGACTCAGCCTGAGGACAGGGACAGACGTACAAAAGGGTGATGGACGGACGGACCCGTGGATAAATAAACGGACAGAAAGACGGATGGCTATCAGTAGGACGGGTGAAATGAAATGCAGAGTGACACGCAGACAAAACGACAGAACCAATATATAGCATTTTCGTCTCTTTCTCTCTCCTCTCTCTTCCGAGAGAGAGAGAGAGTGACGGGGAAGGAGATCATACCAACATAAAACCGTCCAAACAAGCTTGTGTAAAAACAACACACTTACGATCCTCGTAGATAACGTCACAGCAACCGCTCTCCGTGCAGGCCTCTTAACACACGCTGGGCCTCGCTGTACACAGCCTCATATAACATTATGAAGATCATAATATTAGCAGTCCCGTGGCGTAGTGATAGAGCACTCGCCCGGCGCTTCGCGAGCGCTTTGGCCTGGGTTCGTATCCTGGCCGGGGCGCCTATCCTCAACTGTTTCCTCTGTTCACCCTGCAGTGAATGGGTACCTGGTTGTTAAACGATTTGCTGGGCTGTATTCCGGGGGAAATTAGGATTAAGGACCTGCCGGAAACGCTATGCGTGCTACTGACTGTACAAGAATGTAAGTAATCTTGTATAGTTCATCTAAGTAATCTAAGTTATTATGATTGGTACCCAGGATCAAGGGCCTTCATCCTGGGTTCCACTCACATTATAAGGATGCTGGGAATGTTGACAATTGTTGAATTTGTTGAGATGTGGGTGTTGATGTCTAGAGATATGGATGCTGCTGCTGATAATGACTGGAGATGATGCTGGTGATGTCTTAGAGATATGGATGATGATGATGACTGGAGATGATGTAGGAGCTGGTGATGTCTGGAGATTTAAGAAATAATTTGGAGATTCTAGAAACAATCCAGATGGTGCTAGAGATAATGTTTCAAGATGCTACAAGGTATGTTTAGAGGAAGGTGTAAGTGTCTTTAAGGAGATCCTGCAATTCTTTCTATAGAGATGCTGCAAGAGTTTCTTTCGAGACGCTTCAAGAATCTCCATGGAGATGCTTCAAGAAGAGGTGATGCTTTTAAAGTATTTTTAAACATTTGTTTATACTGCAAACCTCCACAGCTGACTGCTGGGACGAACAATTTGAAAACATTGCCAAGGAGATGAGAAACAATCTTTCAGTATACAAAGAATTGTTTTCAACAACAACAACAACATATACAATAGGACTCTCTTGTCGTTCGTGCTACAGAGACGGTAAATCTCTGCATTAAATGATCCTTATGTTATCTGTCACAGAGATGGAAAGAGATAAGATGGAGACAGATAAAGATAGGGAGGGAGAGTTGGAGTAGGGAGGGAGGGGGAGGGAGGGAGGGAGGGAGGGAGGGAGGGAGGGAGGGAGGGAGGGAGGGAGAGAGAGAGAGGGAGGGAGGGAGGGAGGGGGGGAGGGGGAGGGGGGGAGAGAGAGAGAGAGAGAGAGAGAGAGAGAGAGAGAGAGAGAGAGAGAGAGAGAGAGAGAGAGAGAGAGAGAGAGAGAGAGAGAGAGAGAGAGGGGGGGGGGGGGGGAGGGGGTGATAAACAAGCAGCCAGCCACAACAGCAGAACAATTAGGTCACTCGGCCAAGAACAGGGACAAAAAATCAATAGTACAGTTACCTGTTATCGGCGCCTGCTATTGTTCTCCCGGGGCGTTGTTCTTTATGGGGCGGGGGAGAGCCAAGGTGGGTAGGAGGGGGGGGGTGTGGGAGAGGGGAAGGTGTGTGTGTGGGAGAGGGGAAGGTGTGTGTGTGTGTGTGTGGGAGAGGGGAAGGTGTGTGTGTGTGTGGGAGAGGGGAAGGTGTGTGTGTGTGTGTGGGAGAGGGGAAGGTGTGTGTGTGTGTGTGGGAGAGGGGAAGGTGTGTGTGTGTGTGTGGGAGAGGGGAAGGTGTGTGTGTGTGTGTGTGTGTGTGTGTGTGTGTGTGGGAGAGGGGAAGGTGTGTGTGTGGGATGGGGTGTGTGTGGGGGGGGAGAGGGGGTGTGTGGGGGGGAGAGGGGGTGTGTGGGGGGGAGAGGGGGTGTGTGGGGGGAGAGGGGGTGTGTGGGGGAGAGGGGAAGGTGTGTGTGTGTTAGAGGGGGGAAAGTGTGTGTTGGAGAGGGGGATAGGTGTGTGGGAGAGGATGGGTGGAGTTTGGAAGAAGGGAGGTGGTGTGAGGAAGGAGGGGGGGGGAGGAGTGTGAGGAAGGAGGGGGGGGGGAGGAGAGTGGGGAGGTATAAGGCAGAGGGAGAAGTGCGACTGTTAGGCAAGGGTGTAAGTGGGTAAGCAAGGGTGTAAGTGGGTAAGCGAGATTAGCAAGTGGGGGCGGCCACCTGCTAAGTACATCACCAGAATATTAGTAAACGCGGTCAATTAGCAGTGAACAAGTGGGATAGGAACAGGAAAATAAGACCGAGGAGGAAGAAAAGGAGACGGAAGGTGAGATTGAGGGGGCAATTCGTATCAACCATTTCCAGAACAGTTGTTAACAATACGAAGACATACCCCCCCCCCAACCCCCCCCCGACCGTCATTAACTAACACCGTCTTTAAGTTCACTGTCTCAAGTGAACCTCATGATGACTCTTCCACTACTACCACTACTACTAGTAGTGGTAGGTTCACAGAGGTTCACCGTGAACCTCTGATTTTCATAGTGTTCTCTATGACTATTGCACTACTAATACTACTACTACCACCATTACTACTACTACTACCACCACCACCACCCCGCGTGACACTAGTAGCACCCTGCACCTCTGTTCCCCAGGTCTTAAATCCCTCTTGATGTGGTAATTAAAGTTGACTAACTCGTGGAAGGGCTCGGTGCAAGGAAAGAGGGGGGAGGAGGAGGAGGTAGGAGGGGGAGAGAAGAGATAGAGGAAGAGGAGGGTAGAGATGAAGAGAAAGAGGATAAATAAGTGAGATCCAAACAACTCATCTGCCTTTTGTACTCGCCTAGTTGTGGAATGTCAGTTTCAGCCGTTTAATACCTGGTTGATACCTGGTTGTCAACCCATAATCGATCTCATTACCTCTTCCATAACCTACAGATATCTCCGTCACATTTGCATTTACAGCTGTAAGCTTTCCTTCACAATTTCATTTCGTAATGCATTCCAATTGTTCATTCTCCTGACGCTGGACGAAATATATGAAGTCTGTGTTCCCTTGTACCATCCAAGCTACTCCAGCCTATTTCCCAGAGTATTTTGTATACGGTGATCAGTCTCGTGTCTTCTCTCTTCTCTAAAATACTCCTGGTTTAACTCCTGGAGTATTCTTGGAGTGGAGATCTGAGAGTTCTTCGCCCCATGCCCGGTTTGGGGTCAGATTTGTCTTAAATCTTAAATTTTGCCCCGAAGGGCGAGTTTATTGGACAGCGCCACTCATCTTTTGAGTGATCATACCGCCATAGCAGCATGTTCAGCACTCCCCAATAGGAAGAAAACCAGCTGCGTTATTCATCCTGTCACTGGTATCCGTGATCAACTTGTACTTGTGATCAACCAGGCTGTGATTCATACGTCAGACTGCGAGCAGCTGTGTCAAACATCCTGGTTGACCAGTCCAGCAACGAGGAGGCCTGGTCGACGACCAGGCCGCGGGGACGCTAAGCCCCGGAAATACTCCAAGGTAAGGTAAGGTAAGGTAAGGTAAGGTATGGTATGGTATGGTAAGGTACCCAGACACAGCTGGGACTTGCTTAACTGTCTCAAGTGAACAGCTTCTCAAACAAGAAAATTAACATTCGACAACCCTTAAAATCTAAAGTTATTTTGCGAGGGCAAAATGGGGGAATTTTTTAATAACAGTATGTTTGATAAATGGTATTTTCCTAACTCAATGTTGGGTGTATTATTCTACACATATTGCTAATGTCTCTCAGATGTTCACATTCTCGTAGATAGTGGTCAAGGCGGTGTCCATCACTCTCACCACAGATTCTGCAACTCCTCTGCTCAACTGTTGTTTCCATTCTGAATCTCCATGGATATTTGTATCCAAGACGGATTCTCGATATTACAAATTCTCTCCCGCGGCCACCTCCTCTTCGTCCGTAATGATTGGGATTGTCAGCTGCAACCATATTGTACCATTGTTCATAGTCACTGGGTTGTGCTTCTATCCTCCTTTCCTCACTTACCTTGTCACGGTGATGTTGCCTGATAATACCTCTAATTTGTAGAAGAGTCTTGGATATGAAGTATTCAATATGGTCTCCTTCAGCAGTTGCTCGTTCATTCCCACATATTCCAACATGGGAGGGGATCCACAGAAATTTAACGACTCTTCCCTGATTGGTTAGTACTCTCCCAGCTCTCTTGAGCTCAACGACTATTGCAGGATTTTCTGCGCGATTTTTACTTAGGCTCTGTAGTGCTGCTTTTGAATCAGTGCAGATCACTGCACCAGTAGTGTTTCTTGATGGTTATCTTGAGGTTATCTTGAGATGATTTCGGGGCTTTAGTATCCCCGCGGCCCGGTCCTCGACCAGGCCTCCACCCCCAGGAAGCAGCCCGTGACAGCTGACTAACTCCCAGGTACCTATTTACTGCTAGGTAACAGGGGCATTCAGGGTGAAAGAAACTTTGCCCATTTGTTTCTGCCTCGTGCGGGAATCGAACCCGCGCCACAGAATTACGAGTCCTGGGCGCTATCCACCAGGCTACGAGGCCCCTAAAGGGCCTCGTTTGTTTAAGGAATCTTAATCTGTTTGTTTAAGGAATCTTAACGCCATAACAATGACAGTTAGCTCTGCTTGCGTTAAAGAGGCATACTTCGCAATATGTGCTTCAGCCTACAGTTTAGGCCTATTGTCTTATGTATGACCCTCTGTCCTGCGTGACAGTGAATACTAGCATTAACCTCAATTTAATAAGACTATCAAAATCCTCAGATAAGGCAAAATTGTAATTAATTTTGTCAATAAAGATGTTAATAATAAATAATAACTTCGCAATGCGTGTTTTTATTTAATTTCTGCGTTGACAGGCATTATTACCAGTTAGAGTGTATGCTGCACCAGCCCTGTCGTTGACAGGATTAGATGACCCGTCAGTGTAGATTTTATCTAATTCATCGCCGGCTTCTTTATAAATTTCCTCGAGATATTTGTGTCTCATTTCTTGTGGTATCATGTTGGATTTTTTCGGTGTCATATCATTGATGATAATCCTGCATGAGACCATTACCTCCTCCTGGGGAGGTAACCTCTCTACAGGCAGCTCACGGGCTTGCTCAAGCAGGTGAAGTTCGTCGAGGCAGCTGACTGATCTGTGATGCCATTTTTTGCTTCTCCTGTTTTGCGGTAAGACAAGCGCCGGACTTTCCTAGGTGTGAAAGTTGTTGTTGTTGTTGTTGTTTCAGATTTAGCTACCCAGAACGAAGTGTCCAAGTAGCACCGGCTATGGTGAGCCCGTAAGGTGTGAAAGGCTTCGGGTAGCCCAGAGGTATACATATGATACATGCAGTTTCCGCGAAGGTTTCCTCCCGGGTGATAGCATATATCTACAAGAACCCAGCTGGCCTACCAACTTGTTGGTTCTGGGAATCCGTTTCCCGCTTCCCACCGGGCCGGCCTCTGGCCTGGGCTGACCTGCTTGATACCTGCTTGATGGGGTTCTGGGAGTTGTTCTACTCCCCAAGCCCGGCCCGAGGCCAGGCTTGACTTGTGAGAGTTTGGTCCACCAGGCTGTTGCTTGGAGCGGCCCGCAGGCCCACATACCCACCACAGCCCGGTTGGCCCGGCACTTCTTTAAGGAAACTATCCAGTTTTCTCTTGAAGATGTCCACGGTTGTTCCGGCAATATTTTTATACTCGCTGGGAGGGTGTTGAACAACCGTGGACCTCTGATGTTTATACAGTGTTCTCTGATTGTGCCTATGGCACCTCTGCTCTTCACTGGTTCTATTCTGCATTTCGTTCCACATTGTTCACTCCAGTACGTTGTTATTTAAATGTAAAATTTGGGACCTGGCCCTCCAGTATTTTCCATGTTTATATTATTTGAAATCTCTTTCGTCTCCTTTCTAAAGAGTCCATCTGGAGAGCTTTGAGATTATCCCAATAGTTTAGGAGATTTGTCGTGTCTATATATGCTCTGTATTGCCTCTATTTCAGCAATCTCTCCTGCTCTGAAGGGGGAAGTGAGTACTGAGCAGTACTCAAGACGGGACAACACAAGTGACTTGAAGAGTACAACCATTGTGATGGGATCCTTGGATTTGATAGTTCTCGTAATCCATCCGATCATTTTTCTGGCTGTCGCAATATTTGTTTGGTTATGCTCCTTAAACGTTAGGTCGTCAGACATCATTATTTCCAGATCCTTTACATGCTGTTGTCCTATTATGGGTAGAGTGCGTTTTGCACTCTGTATTATGTTCAAGGTTCTCATTTTTACCGTATCTGAGTACCTGGAATTTATCATTGTTAAACATGTTATTTTGTTTCATGTTATTTTCATAACATGAAAATAGCATCATGTTATTTTCTGTTGTCCAGTCGAAAACTTTAGTAATATCAGTTTGTTGTTTTGAACACACCAAGCCAGCACACACCAAGCCAGCACACTACAAGCCACCACACACCAAGCCACCACACACCAAGCCACCAAACACACCAAGCCACCAAACACACCAAGCCACCACACACACCAAGCCACCACACACACCAAGCCACCACACACACCAAGCCAGCACACACACCAAGCCAGCACACACACCAAGCCGCCACCACACACCAAGCCAGCACACACACCAAGCCAGCACACACACCAAGCCAGCACACACACCAAGCCACCACACACCAAGCCACCACACACCAAGCCAGCACACACCAAGCCAGAACACTATAAGCCAGCACACACCAAGCCACCCCACACCAAGCCATCCTACACCAAGCCACCCCACACCAAGCCATCCTACACCAAGCCACCCCACACCAAGCCACCCCACACCAAGCCAGCACACACCAAGCCAGCACACTACAAGCCACCACACACCAAGCCAGCACACTATAAGCCAGAACACACCAAGCCACCACACACCAAGACAGCACACACCAAGCCACCCCACACCAAGCCACCCCACACCAAGCCACCCCACACCAAGCCACCCCACACCAAGCCACCTCACACCAAGCCAGCACACACCAAGCCATCCCACACCAAGCCAGCACACACCAAGCCACCCCACACCAAGCCACCCTACACCAAGCCACCCCACACCAAGCCAGCACACACCAAGCCACCCCACACCAAGCCACCCCACACCAAGCCAGCACACACCAAGCCACCCCACACCAAGCCACCCTACACCAAGCCAGCACACACCAAGCCAGCACACACCAAGCCACCACACACCAAGCCACCACACACCAAGCCACCAAACACCAAGCCACCACACACCAAGCCACCACACTACAAGCCACCACACTACAAGCCACCACACTACAAGCCACCACACTACAAGCCACCACACACCAAGCCACCACACACCAAGCCACCACACACCAAGCCAGCACACACCAAGCCAGAACACACCAAGCCAGCACACACCAAGCCAGCACACACCAAGCCACCAAACACCAAGCCACCAAACACCAAGCCACCACACACCAAGCCACCACACTACAAGCCACCACACTACAAGCCACCACACTACAAGCCACCACACACCAAGCCACCACACACCAAGCCACCACACACCAAGCCACCACACACCAAGCCACCACACACCAAGCCAGCACACACCAAGCCAGAACACACCAAGCCAGCACACACCAAGCCAGCACACACCAAGCCAGCACACACCAAGCCACCACACTACAAGCCACCACACTACAAGCCACCACACTACAAGCCACCACACTACAAGCCACCACACACCAAGCCACCACACACCAAGCCACCACACACCAAGCCACCACACACCAAGCCAGCACACACCAAGCCAGAACACACCAAGCCAGCACACACCAAGCCAGCACACACCAAGCCAGCACACACCAAGCCAGAACACACCAAGCCACCACACTACAAGCCACCACACTACAAGCCACCACACTACAAGCCACCACACTACAAGCCACCACACACCAAGCCACCACACACCAAGCCACCACACACCAAGCCACCACACACCAAGCCACCACACACCAAGCCACCCCACACCAAGCCAGCACACACCAAGCCACCCCACACCAAGCCACCACACACCAAGCCACCCCACACCAAGCCAGCACACACCAAGCCACCCCACACCAAGCCACCCTACACCAAGCCACCCCACACCAAGCCAGCACACACCAAGCCACCCCACACCAAGCCATCCTACACCAAGCCACCCCACACCAAGCCACCCCACACCAAGCCACCCTACACCAAGCCACCCCACACCAAGCCAGCACACACCAAGCCACCCCACACCAAGCCAGCACACACCAAGCCACCCCACACCAAGCCAGCACACACCAAGCCACCCCACACCAAGCCACCACACACCAAGCCAGAACACACCAAGCCAGCACACACCAAGCCATCCTACACCAAGCCACCCCACACCAAGCCACCCCACACCAAGCCAGCACACACCAAGCCAGCACCCATTACACATGCCAATAATGTTCTCCGTAGGGAGACGTTATGTAACACCAATTAAACACACTGACACACTCCCCCAATAAAATCACCGGAGGGACATTACGGTAAAAACGCCTCCCTAAACCAGTAACATTTAAGAGCCACGAAAATGTGAGATTATTACGGCATTTTGAAATATATTTGGAAGGTCTCTCTCTCCCACCTCGGCTCTTATGAATCCTACCAACCTTGTGCCTACCTCGTGTAGCTTCCGGGGATCAACAGGCCCCCGGCCCTGTCTACGGCCAAGCCTCCTGGTTGGTCGTCTGGTCAATCAGGCTGTTGGACGCGGTTGCTCCAAGCCTGACGTGCGAGTCACAGCCTGGTTGATCAGGTATTCTTTGGAGGTGTCTGTCGAGTTCTCTCTTGAACACTGAGAGACGCTGCCCAATTATGCCCCTTATGTGTAGTGGAAACGTGTTGAACAGTCTCGGGCCTCTGATGTTGACAGTTCTCTCTCAGAGTACCTGTTGCACCTCTGCTCTTCAACAGGGGTATTCTGCACATCCTGCCATGCCTTCTGGTCTCATGTGATGTTATTTCTGTGTGCAGGTTTGGGACCAGCCCCTCTATTATTTTCCACGTGTAAATTATTATGTACCTCGACTGCGCTCTAGAGAATACAGATTTAGAACTTTTAATCGGTCCCAATAATTTAGATGTTTAATAGAGTGGATTCTAGCGGTAAAGGTTGTTATCACAATCTCTAGGTCAGCAATTTCTCCGGCTCTGAATGGGGCTGTTAATGTGCAACAACATTCCACTCTAGAGATTTATTTCCGGGGTTATTTCTATGTGCAGATTTGAAACCAATCCCTTCTAATATTTTCCAATCGTAGATTATGTATTTCTCCCGCCTGCGCCCTAGAGAATACAGATTTAAAGATTTTAAGCGATTCCTTTATAATTTAGAGAGAAAGGTAGGAAGAGCGGGGGGGGGGGGGGGGGGGGGGTAGAAGAGACCCAGCTCCCACTAAGTCCTAAAGAAACAAAACGATAAGTTAGATAATTATGTGCTTTCTAATTGCACACAATCTTTCAGTAACCCGCAAGAAAGTTTAACTTCCTCTGTTGTACGGAGCATTGAAACAAGTTAATGGCGCTGGCCTGATGCTCCCGTTCCATCCTGTCTCGCTCTGTCCTGTTGGGAAGGCAGGACGGAATAGGAGGGAGGGAAAACACAGTAGAGAGGGAGGGAGGTGCATATGGGGGAGGGAGATAATAGTAAAGAGGAAGAGGGAAGTAAAGAGGAAGAGGGAAGTATAGAGGGAGAGAGGAGTACTAGAGGAAGGGGGAAGAGTAGTACAGAATGGGAGGGACAATGAACAATATGTCACTTATCTCCCAAAACACTGGACAGAACACACCAGTTACCTGTCAACACACATCTCCCGTGAAATTGGGTGAAGTGTATCAGAGACTAAAGTAGTTGGGAAAGACATGAGCTGCCGTCCTTAGAGGGAAGGTTCCAGGACTCCCCTCCCCGTCTCCCAAGACCTGGCCACCTTGCCGAGTGACAGATCAATCAGGCTGTTGGTACCTGCAGCATGCATGCAGTGCGACGTAGGTATCACCGCTAGGCTTATCAAGTAGTTTGTGGCGGTATTTATCAAGTTGCCTTTTCAACACAATTCGGGGCCGTTTGGTAATTCCAAATGTATTTCGAGGCAGAGTTTTGAATATCCTTGCAACCTGTCCTCTTAAAAAGAACGTCGGGCAGGAAATTCTCATAAAGTTTTAAAACGGTATGAAAAACGTTAATGAAAAGTTTCCTCTTCTAACCTTGCCGAGTAAGCCGGACGACTCAAACAGAAAACGGAACAGTACGTCACTTTTGTGAGTCGATTTCATTTCAAATTACGTCCAAATTTGGCCATAGTGAGCATACGAGCCAAAAGTTACGTTATTTTTAAGAGGACGGGTTGATCCTTGAGCCGTTTATGTAAATAGTTGATCTCTTAACTACTTAATGTACCCCAGAAACTGAACGCTGGTACCGTGTTCAAAATGAGGATGGAAAGATACCAGCTTCCTCTCTCACCACTCACTACTGCTTACTCACCTTCACCTCAGGTCTCACCTACCCAACACTCACCCTTCCTTACTCAGCCTTACCCTTCACCACATACCATCCCTTGCTAATACCCCCCTATAACCTTCATCTCTCACGACTCGGCCGTTCACCATCCCTTACTCACCACTACCCTTCACCCTCTTTCCCACACATGAAGCACAACTAGGTGAGTACAACTAGATGAGTTCACAGCGCAAGCAAAGCGTCTCCAGCGAAGGACCGGATTACAAAGGGTTGAATACGAATTGGAATAGGGTTTTTTTGCCTCTTAAACCAAAAGTTTGCTTTTCGGAAATTCCTATGAATACTTGATTTTCGCAGCGAAGAGCGAAAAACACACTTTTTTACATTGAGTTGTCTTTCTTCGGAAAGTTAATTTCCCATTCTGCTGCTCACGCCCAACAGACGTGAAATCATCAAAAAAAGATGCAAGATTTCAGCATTATCATCTTTACCTTAATTGTGAAGAATAGTATGTTTGGCCGACGGCTCCTGTTCCAGGGTGGACGACGGCTCCTCTTCCAGCGGTGGCCGACGGCTCCTCTTCCAGGGTGGCCGACGGCTCCTCTTCCAGGGTGGACGACGGCTCCTGTTCCAGGGTGGCCGACGGCTCCTCTTCCAGGGTGGCCGACGGCTCCTCTTCCAGGGTGGACGACGGCTCCTGTTCCAGGGTGGACGACGGCTCCTGTTCCAAAGTGGCCGACGGCTCCTCTTCCAGGGTGGCCGACGGCTCCTCTTCCAGGGTGGCCGACGGCTCCTCTTCCAGGGTGGCCGACGGCTCCTCTTCCAGGGTGGCCGACGGCTCCTCTTCCAGCATCAACACCACTTTTGTGTTGCGCATCTCTCATTCAACAATGTAATTCTTCTCTTGGTCAAGACAATTTCTCACTCGAAGTGTAAATAAGGCTGCAGCTTGCAACAACACCCCCCCCCCTCACACACACACGCCCACACACACACACACACACACACACACACACACACACACACACACACACACACACACACATGCCCGCCTCCAACACAGTTTCCCACTGTCCGTCCGCTGCTTATGTTCTTAGTGCCGAGTTCTTCCGCATTGTATTGCAATTGCAGTCTTCCGCATTGTTCCCTCTTTCTATATTGCGTGCGTTTTTTCCCTCCCTGCATTACCCACATTTCTCTTGAACTTGTATGTGTAGGAGTTTTTTGTATTAAGTTTGTGAATATTCAATATCGTTTGTTTTTCTGTGTTTTCTCTGTTGGAGCAAGTTGTCACAGGTCGAGCCTGGCCCCGGGCCGGACTCGGGGTGTAGAAGAACTCCCGAAACCTTTTCTTGGTATGCAACTTGTATGTATATATATATGTATGTATGTACATACTCCATTTTACTAATTTTAGAAAATATTTTTGGAAGGAAAATTAATTTGTGAAGAGAAAGCATGTAGAAGGGACATGGGGACAGGACAAGGATCTGGGATAGGACGGTAGGAAGGAACGATGCCCAATCACTTACACAATCGGGGAGGGAGGGAGGGAATGATCAGAGGAAAGCGCTAAGACATTACGACTATATAGTACTTGGAAGGGACCAGGATAAGGATTTGGGATGGGACGGAAGGAAGGAATGATGACCAACCACTTGGACAGGTCGGGGATTGAACACCGACCTGGATTGAGCGAGACCGCCGCTCTACCGTCCGGCACAAGTGGTTGGGATTGCACAATGGGGAATCTGCAAAAGTTTGTTCATAGTTTCAAAATGTTCTTTGCAAATGTTCCACTTTTTCTTGTGTAATTGTGTACTTCATCCTTCCCACTTCCTTGCTCTCTCTCTCATTTTTTAACAATAGGTGTAAAAATATGAGTTTCTCTATAATTAGTTCCTATTTCCAGCCATGATGTAATGTGTCATAATGTTTGGTGCGCATTAAGTGTTGAGAAACAATATGGGAAGCAAATATATTTATTAATATTATTATTATTAATGATCAAACCTGTCCTTTCAACTAACAAGTCTCACTTTGGGGTTGTTTTTCATGACCCAGCCTCGACCCACCTGTCAGGTGTCTCCCCTCATCCCACCGCACCTTAACAAACCATCAATTCTATATTCATCAATAATTAAAACAGCTTAGAAATATCCTGAGGAAGCGGCGGTGACATCCACCCTACACACACACACACACACACACACACACACACACACACACACACACACACACACACACACACACACACACACACACAGACACAGACAGGTACACACACACACACACACACACACACACACACACACACACACACACACACACACACACACACACACACACAGCGTCCCAACCCCCACATAACCTGTCTAACACGGTAATAGAAGAGGGCCCCTCGCCTGCCTCTCACGACTACAACACTACTGCATGTCCTTAGATGCCACGGAACACAAACAAAACACCCGAGTAACACACACACTTAGCAAAGCCTTTGCCAAATGGGACCAATAGAAAATGAACACGATATAAATCATTTGAAACGCAGGGAGATGGATCGTCAACATCCTTACACACCGAAACTAGAAAATATTTGTTAGGAAAGTACCACCAAGGAGCCTCAATCTTACCCAGCAGTTCCCCACATTACAGTAGATACAGTACAGGGTACAGTACAGGGTACAGTGCAGTAGATACAGTACAGTAGATACAGTACAGGGTACAGTACAGGGTACAGTACAGTAGATACAGTACAGTAGATACAGTACAGTAGATACAGTACAGTAGATACAGTACAGGATACAGTACATTAGATACAGTACAGTAGATACAGTACAGGGTACAGTACAGTAGATACAGTACAGGGTACAGTACAGTAGATACAGTACAGGATACAGTACAGGATACAGTACAGTAGATACAGTACAGTAGATACAGTACAGGGTACAGTACAGGGTACAGTACAGGGTACAGTACAGTAGATACAGTACAGTAGATACAGTACAGTAGATACAGTACAGTAGATACAGTACAGTAGATACAGTACAGTAGATACAGTACAGTAGATACAGTACAGTAGATACAGTACAGGATACAGTACATTAGATACAGTACAGTAGATACAGTACAGGGTACAGCACTTGCCCAGTATGGATCCCATAACCATATGGGATACACACACAATTTTAGTGGGGTTTTCATCCATACCGAAATACTCCGGCGTATTTCATGAAGACTCCGGAGTCTTTAAGACAGTGGCATCCACTCACTAAACCTCAAACTCATGAGCAACCTTCTAATTGACAGGGGAAGTGACGGTAAGTGCCACTAAGGAGGGGGAAGAGCAGCTGGAAATTACCTTGACACATCTCACGGGTCCCATCAGCTACATACCTGCAACAGAAAAAATCATTATTGTGTTATAATTACTGTAGATTGTATTATCATCATGTAAACAATCGTCAACAATCATGTGTGAAGTTAGAAGATGAGATTGAAATGTGGTTATTGGAGGTGGTTCAAGTGTCACTCTTAAAGACTAATACTTACCTGATGTTTACCTGTTGACAATTTCGAGAGTTCTTCTATTTCCTGAGCCTAACCTTGGACCATCTTTCCCTGGTGGTTGCCAGGTTTATGAGACTGTAGCCCACAGCGCTACATATCCATCACAGCCAGGCTGATCCAGTAACGTAAGTAAAGTAAGATCCAGCTGATCTTGGTTATGCTCCCTAAACGTTAGATCGTCAGACATCATTATTCCCTAATCCATTAAATGTTGCCTTCCTACTATGGGCAGATTTGACTGCGTTTTGTACTCTGTATTATGTTTAAGGTCCTCATTTTTGCCGTATCTAAGTACCTGGAATTTATAACTGTTAAACATCATGTTATTGTCTGCTGCCCAGTCGAAAACTTTATTAATATCAGCTTGTAGTTTTTCAATGTCTTTAGCCGAGGTAATTTTCATGCTGATTTTTGTGTCATCTGCAAAAGGATGATACGAAGCTGTGCCTTGTATTTGAGTCTGTCTGATATGAGAATAAGAAAAAGCAGTGGTGCAAGGACTGTACCTTAAGGTACTGAGCTTTTAACTGCGCTTGGACTTGATTTTATATGGTTGACTGTTACTCTTTGTGTTCTGTTCGACAGAAAACTGAGTATCCAGCGTCCTACTTTACCAGTTATTCCCATTGACCTCATTTTGTGTGCTATCACTCCATGGTCACATTTATCGAATGCCTTTACGAAGTCCGTGTATACCACATCTGCATGGTGTTTTTCTTCTAATGCCTCAGTGATTTTGTCGTAATGGTCAAGTAGCTGTGAGAGACACGATCTTCCTGCTCTAAATCCATGTTGGCCTGGATACTAGACCCCAAGACATACTAACAAAATCTTAGCCTTAGCCTCTCCGTCCTAATTTATGCTGAATGTTTCGTCAATACAAGTCTCAGATCTAATAACAAGTTAAAAGTTTCCTTCTGTGCACCAGCAGTGAACATGTGAGCTCATCTATACCTGCACACTTGTTCACTCCCGTCACAACTGTACACTTGTTCACTCCAGCCACAAGTGTACACCTGTGCACTCGAAGCCTCCTGGTTGATCTGGTCAACCAGGCTGTTAGACGCAGCTACTCTCAGTCTGACGTATGAATCATTGCCCGGTTGATCAGAACTTCTTTAGAGCTTTTTATCACCTTTTCTCTTGGACACTGGGAGACGCCGGCCAGTTACGCTCCTTATGTGTAGCGGTGAACACACTCGGACCCTGGATATTGATAGAGTTCTCCCTTAACTTACCTATTGCCCTCCATTTACAAAGTCACCCCAATAGCTGTACATCTCTAGTTATCAAGTCACCACCAAACTCGCTGAAGATTTCCCCTATTTTATCTGTTAATGTCGCAGCTACAGATTGCTGTCATTTCATGGTAGACACAACATGCATACCTGGAGAGGGTCCCGGGAGCTCTTCTAGTCCCCGAGCCCGGCCTGAGGCCAGGCTCCACATACAACGGGACCTACAACACCACTAACTTTTCTCCAACAGTTAAATACATCCCAGTTAGCAACTGCTCCAGACAATATGAAAATAGAACCCAATACTTCACAAAAGCTAGCCCCTCCAGGGAGCAGGACAAGCCATAACATAACACAAGCCAGAGCATAACACAAGCCAGAGCATAACACAAGCCAGAGCATAACACAAGCCATAACAACACAAGCCATAACATAACACAAGCCATAACATAACACAAGCCATAACATAACACAAGCCATAACATAACACAAGCCATAACATAACACAAGCCATAACATAACACAAGCCAGAGCATAACACAAGCCAGAGCATAACACAAGCCATAACATAACACAAGCCATAACATAACACAAGCCATAACATAACACAAGCCATAACATAACACAAGCCATTACATAACACAAGCTAGCCCCTCCAGGGAGCAGGACAAGCCATAACATAACACAAGCCATAACATAACACAAGCCATAACAACACAAGCCATAACATAACACAAGCCATAACAACACAAGCCATAACATAACACAAGCCATAACATAACACAAGCCATAACATAACACAAGCCATTACATAACACAAGCCATAACATAACACAAGCTAGCCCCTCCAGGGAGCAGGACAAGCCATAACATAACACAAGCCAGAGCATAACACAAGCCAGAGCATAACACAAGCCAGAGCATAACACAAGCCATAACATAACACAAGCCATAACATAACACAAGCCATAACATAACACAAGCCATAACATAACACAAGCCATAACAACACAAGCCATAACATAACACAAGCCATAACAACACAAGCCATAACATAACACAAGCCATAACATAACACAAGCCATTACATAACACAAGCCATAACATAACACAAGCTAGCCCCTCCAGGGAGCAGGACAAGCCATAACATAACACAAGCCAGAGCATAACACAAGCCAGAGCATAACACAAGCCATAACATAACACAAGCCATAACATAACACAAGCCATAACATAACACAAGCCATAACATAACACAAGCCATAACATAACACAAGCCATAACATAAGCCATAACATAACACAAGCCATAACATAACACAAGCCATAACATAACACAAGCCATAACATAACACAAGCCATAACATAACACAAGCCATAACATAACACAAGCCATAACATAACACAACCCATAACATAACACAAGCTAGCACCTCCAGGGAGCAGGACAAGCCATAACATAACACAAGCCATAACATAACACAAGCCATAACATAACACAAGCCATAACATACACAAGCTAGCACCTCCAGGGAGCAGGACAAGCCATAACATAACACAAGCCAGAGCATAACACAAGCCAGAGCATAACACAAGCCATAACAACACAAGCCATAACATAACACAAGCCATAACATAACACAAGCCATAACATAACACAAGCCATAACATAACACAAGCTAGCACATCCAGGGAGTAGGACAAGCCATAACATAACACAAGCTAGCACATCCAGGGAGTAGGACAAACCATAACATAACACAAGCCAGAGCATAACAAAAGCTAGCACCTCCAGGGAGCAGGACAAGCCATAACATAACACAAGCCAGAGCATAACACAAGCTAGCACGGGGAACAATAACAAGAGAAGTGCTCCCAAAACACGGCCAACTTGGCGATAATCTTGCACATTACACGCGCTAACAGATAATTACCGTGTTTTATGTGTGTAATTAGCAGAAAGTCATGAAGCGAGCGCGGCTCGTCGAGCACATCATCCCCCAAGCACAGAATAACCTTCATTTTTGGTCAGAAGGATTCTCTTTTAAATGTTTTGTGGGCCTGCGGGGCCGCTCCAGGCAATACACTTTTAATCCAAGTTACCCCAACCTTAAGGCCTCGTCCCAAGCCTGGCATGGGGAGAATATCACGACCAAGCCTGGCCCCAGACCGGGCTTGGGGAGTAGAAGATTACGACAAAGCCTGACCCCAGGCCTGGCTTGGGGAGTAGATCACGACAAAGCCTGGCCCCAAGCCTGGCTCAGGGAGAAGAAATCTCAGACCTAACTCCAGGTATTTCATCAAGAGCTTCATTAAAGCTCGATTATTGTTTGGAGATTCACAGAAGTTGAGGACCCTTCATGTTAAGGGCGTTCTCTCATGACACTTTATGCATATATCGATCCTTACAGCCAAACTCACGAGTATTTTTACCAACAGTAATCGCTGTTTTAACCGACTTGTTGACCTTCTCGTCCCTATTAACCGACCAGCAGTCCTAACAACGGGACAACCTGGCGAGCACGATCTTGAAATTGCTTTCCACAGGAATGAAATTTTGGGACTTGTCAATGGTTAAAATTGTCAGGAACTAGCCTAGAACCTTTCAAGGTTCTAGGCTAAGAACCTTTCAAGGTTCTAGGCTAAGAACCTTTCAAGGTTCTAGGCTAAGAACATTTCTAGAACCCGCTAAGAACCTGCGGGCCAACATACCCACCCCAGCCCGGAGAGAGGGAGGGCCTGCATACAAATCTGCACACGGAAATAACATGAGACCAGCAAGGGTTATCTTGAGGTTATCTTGAGATGATTTCGGGGCTTTTTAGTGTCCCCGAGGCCCGGTCCTCGACCAGGCCTCCACCCCCAGGAAGCAGCCCGTGACAGCTGACTAACACCCAGGTACCTATTTTACTGCTAGGTAACAGGGGCATAGGGTGAAAGAAACTCTGCCCATTGTTTCTCGCCGGCGCCCGGGATCGAACCCGGGACCACAGGATCACAAATCCAGTGTGCTGTCCGCTCGGCCGACCGGCTCCCCAATGCTCCCCAGGGTGACAGTATGTGGAAAATAGCGCATACTCTCTCTCTCTCACAGAAAGAGAGAGAGAGAGAGAGAGAGAGAGGGGGGGGAAGGAGTGGGTTAGAGAGAGGGGAAGAGTGGGTTAAAAAGGGGAAGGAGTGGGTTAGGGTGGGGAAGGAGTGGGTGAGAGAGGGGAAGGAGTGGGTGAGAGAGAGGGGAAGGAGTGGGTGAGAGAGAGGGGAAGGAGTGGGTGAGAGAGAGGGGAAGGAGTGGGTGAGAGAGAGGGGAAGGAGTGGGTGAGAGAGGGGAAGGAGTGGGTGAGAGAGGGGAAGGAGTGGGTGAGAGAGGGGAAGGAGTGGGTGAGAGAGGGGAAGGAGTGGGTGAGAGAGGGCGGCAGACACAGCACCTTTAACGCAGGAGCAGGAAGGTTACGTTGTGAGAGTGATGAGCACTAGCTAAGTGGCGGCGAGACCCATAACACCCACACACCCCCACCCACTTACACACACACACACCACCCCCACAACCCCCCCCCACACCCACACACCCCACCAACACCCACACCCCGATGTGCCTGAGTGTGTTAATAAACACAGTGTAGCCACAACCGATATCGGAAGGGTGTCGTGGGCGGGGAAGGCGATTGTGCACGGAACATTAACTGATGATGGCTCGTATTCCCGGCCACACTAGTATGGTAAGTCTTAATATAAGCTATAGGAAGGGTAAGCATAAGAACCAGAAGCGACCGATTTTCTTGGGTTCGAGTCCTGGCCGGGGGAGGATTGTCTGGGGCGCCAATCCTTAACTGTTCGCCCCTGTTCACCCAGCAGTAATTAGGTATCTGGTTTGTTAATCGATTAGCGGGTCGTGTTCCAGGGAAAACTAGTTGTTAAGGCTTACCATGAGCTGTGGGAAAGCTCTCAGCCTGCTAACAGGAGTCAGCAGTCGTCTGTTCCTGTACCCTCCTGGGTACAAAATAATAGGTCATCTGCTCCTGACTACTCCTGAATGTACTATTAACAAAACAGTACATTCCCCCCCCCCCACCGATGTACTCACATTGTTGTTAATGTAATCTCCCAGCCTTGTACTCCTCGGTAATTACATGTTCCTTATTAACTCTATTTCTGATGTATAATGATAAGTTTTAAATGCTACAAAACATTTCAGATCAATTGAAATTCAGCCTTGAGGTTATCTTGAGATGATTTCGGGGCTTTAGTGTCCCCGCGGCCCGGTCCTCGACCAGGCCTCCATCCCCAGGAAGCAGCCCGTGACAGCTGACTAACACCCAGGTACCTATTTTACTGTTGGGTAACAGGGGCATAGGGTGAAAGAAACTCTGCCCATTGTTTCTCGCCGGCGCCCGGGATCGAACCCGGGACCACAGGATCACAAGTCCAGCGTGCTGTCCGGTCGGCCGACCGACTCCCTTGGACTCTATCCTATTGGACTCTATCATATCTATATTTTAAATTATTATAGAGTCGGCCTCCACCACATCAATTCTGCTCTCCCCAGGCACTTCTGCCTGGCGAGTCAGGCTTACCTAGTGACAACTTGATCCACTGGGCTATTGCTTGCCGCAGCCCGCAAGCTACTTTCTTTTAAAACCCGTCGCCTTTAAACATCCATGCAAAGGATACTCGTAGTAGAGATTCGAACTGGTGTGCTCTATTTCACCAGCTCAATAAAACAAACCACTTCGCCACCCCGGGTTGTGATTCTTACGTCAGACTGGGAGCAGTGACGTCCAACAGCCTGGTTGACCAAACCATCAACAAGGAGACTTGGTCAGAGACCGGGCCCCGGGGCCATTGATCCTGTAATCAATGTCAAGTCAATCTCAAGATAACCTCAAATTTTATTCAGTAATATTCGCGTGAACAAAATAATTAAATAATTTGTGATCATATTTTTATTAAACAAATCACGCATATTGCCGGAACAACCGTGGACATCTTCAAGAGAAAACTGGACTGTTTCCTAAGAGAAGTTCCGGATCAGACGGGCTGTGGTGGGTATGTGGGCCTGCGGGCCGCTCCAAGCAACAGCCTGGTGGACCAAACTCTCACAAGTCAAGCCTGGCCTGCGGGCCGCTCCAAGCAACAGCCTGGTGGACCAAACTCTCACAAGTCAAGCCTGGCCTCGGGCCGGGCTTGGGGAGTAGAAGAACTCCCAGAACCCCATCAAGCAGGTGTTCAAAATTCAACACAGCCCGCATTCTTTTGTGAATGTTGAAATAGTATTTGATATAGACTGAAAATACATAATTTACGCCAACATTCACTCTAGCTTATTTTTTGCTACTAATTTAATAGCCAATAAAGATAAGGAACATTTGGATGTTATCCACCACCACCACCGGCCACATCCATAACTTCACTCAACAATCCACCGACAACATTGCTCATTCTCCACTCTGGCGTATGTTTGGGTTTCATTATAGATTAGCATACAAATCAGCATTTAACAGCTTGACTTAAAAAAAGTCATCATTTTCATTAAGACTCGCTCCTATTCCACGGTATCAGTAACAACAGCCTATCAGCTCAGTCAATGGCTTCCAGAACTTCTTAGATAACAGCAATGAACACAAAAAAGAACTCAACTTTCTTTGCAGCGAACTTGATTTGCAATACAACTGCATTATACTCAATTCATCAAAGAATTCGTTGCAAGGAACGGTTACCAATAGCCTGATTAATCACACTGTTAACCAGGTACTTCTGAGATACCTGGTTGATACCTGGTTGATGGGGTTCTGGGAGTTGTTCTACTCCCCAAGCCCGGCCCGAGGCCAGGCTCGACTTGTGAGAGTTTGGTCCACTAGGCTGTTGCTTGGAGCGGCCCGCAGGCCCACATACCCACCACAGCCCGGTTGGTCCGGCACTTCTCTTAGAAAACCGTCCAGTTTGAGGATCCATGTCCCTATGAGCAGGCCTCTGAACTGGCCACCTGCCCCCTTCTCCAAAAGTTTCCCAACGTCAAGAAATTGTCGTACTAAATTGCCCTTATCCTAACCTACCAGAGGACCCAAAACAGAAAACGGGACTTATGTCAATTTCACGCGCCGCTGCCATCTTCTAGTACGACAATTTTTTACTTTAGATAGAGTATACGTCAATATACGACGTTCTATTAGGAGGACAGGTTGCCCTGAGTGGTCTGGTCGACCTGGCTAATATACGCCGCTGCACAGAGTCTAGCTCACAGCCTGGTTGATCAGGTATCCCTTGTTAGTGTCTATCAAGTTCTCTCATGAAGGTTGAAACAGGTCGGTAAGTTATGCCTCTTATATTTAAAATACTGAAAAGCCTCAATATTTACAGAAGAGTCCCTTAGCGTACCCTGGTTGATACCCATTACACCTCTACTTTACAATGGGGGATATTTTACACTTGATACCCATTACACCTCACTTTACAATGGGGGATATTTTACACTGTCATGCCTGTTGGTCTCCAGAGTGAATTATTTCTGTCTACAGGCTTTGAAGTATTGTGTAATATTTCCCCAGGTGTAAATTATGAAGCATCTCTCTCTCGCTTGTGCTCCAAGGAGAGATTTCCCTCCAATTCGAGCGATATTATGTAGTCCCAAAGTTACCACAAGGACCTCCCCCTCTCCATCTCAACCATCGGAGGTTCTGCATGTACCACCATAAGAACTAACCATCATTTTCTGGTCACCAATCAGACCAGGGGGCATGGCAGGATGTGCAGAATACCCCCGTTGAAGA
>NC_091199.1:12857049-12869549 GCF_040958095.1 Procambarus clarkii | reverse complement strand
CTTACGAGACCGTTCTTCTTCCAGCCGGACCAACCAGGCTGTGGTGGATATGTGGGCCTGCGGGCTGCTCCAAAACAACAGCCTGTTGGAGCAAGTTATCACAAGCCTGGCCCCGGGCCGGCCTTGGGGACTACCTGGTTGATGGGGTTCTGGGAGTTCTTCTACTCCCCAAGCCCGGCCCGAGGCCAGGCTTGACTTGTGAGAGTTTGGTCCACCAGGCTGTTGCTTGGAGCGGCCCACAGGCCCACATACCCACCACAGTCCGGGTTGGTCCGGCACCTTTTTTTAGAAAACAGTCTAGTTCTCTCTTGAAGATGTCCACGGTTGTTCCTCTTCACCCTTACCTACATCACCTTCACCCTTACCTACATGACCTTCACCCTTACCCACATCACCTTCACCCTTACCTACATCACCTTCACCCTTACCTACATCACCTTCACCCTTACCTACATCACCTTCACCCTTACCTACATCACCTTCCCCTCGTCCGCCGGTGCTAGAGCAGGATGCCTGGAGCCGTCCCCTCTCTCATAAGACATATTTTGCCAAGGAATTTCTATTTCCATAAGTAAATGGCTTTTGTCACCCCGTGTGGAAGCAGGTGATCTGACCTGACTTAATGCTCTCACGGAAGCTGGAGGCAGGTGACCTGACCTCTGTATTTTGACCTGTTCACCGATCTCCATCGTTACACGGTAGGGGTGTTTGGCCCGAGCCTCTATTATGCAGAAGCGACAACTACCTCAATGAATTTCTATAGGTGCAACAGGTACTCTGAGAGAGAACTATCAACATCAGAGGCCCGAGACTGTTTAACACGCTTCCACTACACATAAGGGGCATAACTGGCCGACCCCTCACAGTGTTCAAGAGAGAACTATCAACATCAGAGGCCCGAGACTGTTCAACACGCTTCCACTACACATAAGGGACATAACTGGCCGACCCCTCACAGTGTTCAAGAGAGAACTATCAACATCAGAGGACCGAGACTGTTCAACACGCTTCCACTACACATAAGGGACATAACTGGCCGACCCCTCACAGTGTTCAAGAGAGAACTATCAACATCAGAGGCCCGAGACTGTTTAACACGCTTCCACTACACATAAGGGACATAACTGGCCGACCCCTCACAGTGTTCAAGAGAGAACTTGCTAAAAACCCCGAGTACCCAGGAGCCTACACTTATCCTGCTGTGAGTGACCTGTCTCTCCCCTGAGTAACAAGAGCGACCAGTCTCTCCGGAGTGCCCTGAGCCTCCCCTCAGGAGCCCATTTCTCTGTTATCTCCGGCTAGAAGAGGCTGAGGGGGACAAGAGCGCACAAGACAGATAGCGGAGAGGCCAACCCTCCAGCCAAGGTGGACAGGACTGGCCAGGGGCCAACCCGACCAGATGAGCCAATCAGTTAACTGGTGTCGGTGAGGGCAACCTTCATTAGGCAAGAGGGAAGTTTTTGCCCATCGTCTCATACACATCTCATACATAAAGGGATCCACTTAAGAGGAATAAGGGAAGATCTACATTAACCCCCAATCCACAATATGTATATATATCGGTCAAGTATGTATATTAAAGTGAATTTATATACGAAAATGGACAAGGGTCTATTTTTTAAATCCACACAAGGGTCCTACTTCCAGTTGATGGTTTGGCTAACCAGACTGTTAGACACCGCTGCATACATTGTGGCGTATGAATCACAGATAATAGCACTGTATCTCCCCATATAACAAATATTCGCTAAACCTCTGCATTGGTTTAACATATCAAATCAACCTGTCCTGGATGATGTCCTTCTTAATGTTAACTTCTTAACCGTAGGATCTTAACAGACGCTACAGTCCAAGGGAACCTCAAGGCACAGTTCTAAAGGAGAGAACAGTGTAAATCTGTAGGTCCACAGAGCCCAATAGTGGTCTAGAAGGTCTCCAGAATTACTGCCTTGGTTTGGAAGTTCTTAAAATCAAAATCTGAGCGAGGGACAGGTGTTTGTGAGGTATGGAAGTTCTCAAGTCCACCTCCCACACATGGAAACTGTGTATCTAGTGTATATGTTTCACAATAAATATTTTATTATATATATATATATATATATATATATATATATATATATATATATATATATATATATATATATATATATATACATATATACACATATATACATATATATTTAGTGCAATAGCGCACTAAACCATGAAAATAATAATCTACTCTTTTCAAAACCCGAGGAAATGTAGACTGTATATTTCGATCCCAACCCGAAATCCTCTTCAGCAGTGAGGGAGAATAATGGCTGTAGATGCTTTATGACATCAAGTCAGGCGTCCTGGGAAGAGGTATAAGCATTGGGTAATAACCTTGTTACATAATCGTTCAACAGATCTGTTAACAACTGCCATGAAGAGATATTATAATTTGGATTATTGTTTATAAACGTAGATTCTATTGTTTTTCTTTTTTTAAGTGTTGGGGATAAATTATACATGAATTATCCCATACAATTGTTTGATCGATCTTATTTATATGGTTATATAAAGCTGAGCTTTCTTGGCCATATCTAAGAGACGTTTTGATGGTGTTTAGATCCCTGCCTGTTGGGCCAAAATACACTTCGTTACGATCACCACAAGCAATCTCTCAGACTCCGACGACATCACGTTTACCTTTCTTCTCATAAATATTTCCGAATTGATTTTCGCCTTTATTTAGGTAACTTTACGCGAGAGAGGCACTTGAGTAACTTTGTGAGTACACGATAGAGAGAGAGAGAGTGAGCATGAGTGAGCTAACAGTCCCCCGTCCATGTGGGAACTCTGTTTCCTCTCATCAGCAAAGCGAGACCAAAAAGTCAACAAAGCCACTCTTGGTCCACGTGTCGTCCAGCTGTTGTTTGTTGACACAATAAATGCCTCTCAATGCATCCCTCCCCCTCCCCCTCCCCCCTACCACACTCGCGGTTAACACATTATTCTTCTCTCGTTTATCAAACTCTTCCACCTCGTTAACCATCCACCACTGGCAGTTCACCACTGGCAGACCCCTCACAGTGTTCAAGAGAGAACTTGACAAACACCTCCAAAGGATACCTGATCAGACCAGGCTGTGACTCATACGTCAGGCTGCGAGCAGCCGCGTCCAACAGCCTGGTTGATCAGTCCAGCAACCAGGAGGCCTGGACGACGACCGGGCCGCGGGGATGTTAAGCCCCGGAAGCACCTCAAGGTAACCCCCACCTTTCTTCTACATATGGCGACCCTCACACATTGAGGCTTGGGCATGTGTGAGAATTCAGTCTCACTTGAAGGAGGCTTCCTCCATTGTGGGGAGTTTTAGCGTGTTGTTATGGAGCCCCTCTCACTCCCAGTGAAGGGTCCCCCCCCTCCTCTCACTCCCAGTGAAGGGTCCCCCCCCTCCTCTCACTCCCAGTGAAGGGTCCCCCTCTCACTCCCAGTGAAGGGTCCCCCCTCTCACTCCCAGTGAAGGGTCCCCCCCCTCTCACTCCCAGTGAAGGGTCCCCCCCTCTCACTCCCAGTGAAGGGTCCCCCTCTCACTCCCAGTGAAGGGTCCCCCCCCCTCTCACTCCCAGTGAAGGGTCCCCCCCCTCTCACTCCCAGTGAAGGGTCCCCCCCCTCTCACTCCCAGTGAAGGGTCCCCCTCTCACTCCCAGTGAAGGGTCCCCCTCTCACTCCCAGTGAAGGGTCCCCCCTCTCACTCCCAGTGAAGGGGTCCCCCTCTCACTCCCAGTGAAGGGTCCCCCCCTCTCACTCCCAGTGAAGGGTCCCCCCCTCTCACTCCCAGTGAAGGGTCCCCCCCTCTCACTCCCAGTGAAGGGTCCCCCCCCTCTCACTCCCAGTGAAGGGTCCCCCCCCTCTCACTCCCAGTGAAGGGTCCCCCCCTCTCACTCCCAGTGAAGGGTCCCCCCCTCTCACTCCCAGTGAAGGGGTCCCCCTCTCACTCCCAGTGAAGGGTCCCCCCATCTCACTCCCAGTGAATGGTCCCCCCCTCTCACTCCCAGTGAAGGGCCCCCCCCCTCACTCCCAGTGAAGGGTCCCCCCCTCTCACTCCCAGTGAAGGGGTCCCCCTCTCACTCCCAGTGAAGGGGTCCCCCTCTCACTCCCAGTGAAGGGGTCCCCCTCTCTCACTCCCAGTGAAGGGCTCCCTCTCACTCTCGGCTTCTCACCACTCTGCTTTAATGAAGACAAGGACAGCTTTTTGATGGGTTGCCTATCATCCCAAGTCCAGCCGCAGCCTCCTGATTCTGGTGGATGGTGATGAGCAGGGGGACAGAGGGAAAGAGAAAGGAGGAGAGAGGGAGAGTGAGAGGAGGGAGACGCGAGGGTGTAAGCTCAACTGTTCGTGAGTACGACAACAAGTTGTGATTACTTGGCATAGTTGGTGCAAGAAACTAGCGTAAACTAGCTTTAACTAGCGTAGACACTCCTTGTCTACATCGTTACCTTGTGATGGTTCCTAGGATCAACATTCCCTCGGCCCGGTTCTCGACCAGGCCTCCTGGTTGGAGGCTGTTGGATGCGGTTGCTCGCAGCCTGACGTATGAGTCACAGCCTGGTTGATCAGGTATCCTTTGGAGGTGTTTGTCAAGTTCTCTCTTGAACACTGTGTGGGGTCGGCCAGTTATGTCCCTTATGTGTAGTGGAAGCGTGTTGAACAGTCTCGGGCCTCTGATGTTGATAGTTCTCTCTTGAACACAGTGAGGGGTCGGCCAGTTATGTCCCTTATGTGTAGTGGAAGCGTGTTGAACAGTCTCGGGCCTCTGATGTTGATAGCTCTCTCTTGAACACTGTGAGGGGTCGGCCAGTCATGCCCCTTATGTGTAGTGGAAGCGTGTTGAACAGTCTCGGGCCTCTGATGTTGATAGTTCTCTCTTGAACACTGTGAGGGGTCGGCCAGTAATGTCCCTTATGTGTAGTGGAAGCGTGTTGAACAGTCTCGGGCCTCTGATGTTGATAGTTCTCTCTTGAACACTGTGAGGGGTCGGCCAGTTATGTCCCTTATGTGTAGTGGAAGCGTGTTGAACAGTCTCGGGCCTCTGATGTTGATAGTTCTCTCTCAGAGTACCTTATGCACCTCTGCTCTTCAACGGGGGTATTCTGCACATCCTGCCATGCCTCCTGGTCTCATGTGGTGTTATTTCTGTGTGCAGGTTTGGGACCAGCTCCTCTACTATTTTCCATGTGTAGATTATTATGCATCTCTTCCGCAAGCAGCAAGGTTAAAGAATGAATTAACTTGGTAACCTAGTTTAACTATGATCTGAACAATGTGTGTGTATTCATCTATTAATGGCTGCAGGATCGAGCTTTACCTCTTGGACCCCGCCTTCTCAGCCGTCGGTGAACAAGAACTGGGTGTGGACACAGGCAGAGTATGGACACAGGAGTTACTTAGAAGTTGACAAATTCTCGCTCAATCAACAGATTACAGAACCAACTAGGAACGAAAACACACTAGACTTGTTATTCACAAACAATGATGAACTAATCAGGGATATCACAATCTCAGATACTTCATACTCAGACCATAAGCTCATTGAAGTGCGAACTAGCATAAATAACGGTAGTAGGTCTAAGAGACCCAACAAGCGAGAAGGAATATTCAATCAATTCAATTTCAACAATAAGAGGATTGACTGGGAAAAAATAAATGTAGACCTTGCAACCATTCAATGGGAGACGGTCTTAAGCGACAAAACTCCCACACAGGGAATAGCTCAACTGACAGCTGAAGCTTACAAGGTCTGCTTGAAGCACGTACCTGTGAGGAGGGGCAGAAAGAGGACCACTCTAGAAAGAGAACGGAGACGACTGTACAGGAGAAGGAAAAAATAACGGAAATGCTTCGGCAGACACAACTATCACAAGCAAGGAAAACAAGCCTAAGCAGGGAGATTGAGGAAATAGAACAAACGTTGAAGCGATCATATGAGTCTGAGGAAATGGAATTGGAACAGAAAGCTATACAAGAGATAAGGAAAAATCCGAAATATTTTTTCACATACGCAAAATCAAAATCCAAAACCTCGACCAGTATTGGACCGTTAATTACAAATGAAGGTACGTACACAGAGGACAACAAAGAGATTAGTGAAATTCTAAGAAGCCAGTATGAGGCTATGTTTAGCACACCAATAAACAACATGAAAGTTGATGACCCAGACAGCTTCTTTATGAATGACATTCAAGCTGCAGATAATATAACGGATATTACCACAAACTCGGAAGACTTTGAAAGAGAAATTGATAATATGCCTATGCACTCAGCTCCTGGGCCTGACTCATGGAATTCAATATTCATAAAGAAATGTAAAGTACCAGTAGCGAGAGCACTCAGCGTAATATGGAGAAAGAGCCTGGATACAGGGGAGATACCAGCAGCACTTAAATCTGCAGATATAGCTCCGTTGCACAAGGGGGGGAGTAAAGCCTTGGCAAAAAATTATAGGCCAGTTGCACTAACATCACACATAATAAAAGTGTTTGAAAGAGTGATTAGGAATCAAATTTCTAGTTTTATGGAAAACAATGAATTGCACAATCCAGGACAACATGGATTTAGAGCGGGAAGATCCTGTCTGTCACAGTTACTCAACCACTATGACAAAATCACAGAAGCCCTAGAAGAAAAGCAAAATGCAGATGTTGTATACACAGACTTTGCAAAGGCGTTCGACAAATGTGACCATGGGGTGATAGCTCACAAAATGAGGTCAATGGGAATAACTGGAAAAGTAGGACGCTGGATACTCAATTTCCTGTCGAACAGAACACAAAGAGTAACAGTCAATCAGATAAAATCGAGTCCAAGCGATGTTAAAAGCTCTGTACCTCAAGGTACAGTCCTTGCACCGCTACTGTTCCTTATTCTCATATCTGATATAGACAAAAATACACGCCACAGCTTCGTGTCGTCCTTTGCAGATGACACAAAAATCAGCATGAAAATTACCTCTGCTGAAGACATTGAAAAACTACAAGCAGATATCAACAAAGTTTTTGATTGGGCAGCAGAAAATAACATGATGTTTAACAGTGATAAATTTCAGGTACTCAGGTACGGCAAAAATGAGGATCTGAAACATAATACAGGGTACAAAACACAATCGAATCTTCCCATAGTAGGAAAACAGCATGTCAAGGATTTGGGAATAATGATGTCCGACGATCTAACGTTTAGGGAGCATAACCAAGCAAATATCGCGTCAGCCAGAAAAATGATCGGATGGATTACGAGAACTTTCAAATCCAGGGATCCCATCACAATGGTTGTACTCTTCAAGTCACTTGTGCTGTCCCGTCTCGAGTACTGCTCAGTACTCACTTCCCCCTTCAGAGCAGGAGAGATTGCTGAAATAGAGGGAATACAGAGAACATATACGGCACGCATAGACGAGATAAAACACCTAAATTATTGGGATCGTCTCAAAGCTCTCCAAATGTACTCTCTAGAAAGGAGACGAGAGAGATACCAAATAATATACACCTGGAAAATACTGGAGGGTCAGGTCCCAAATCTACACAGTAAAATAACAACGTACTGGAGTGAACGATATGGAAGAAAATGCAAGATTGAACCTGTGAAGAGCAGAGGTGTCATAGGCACAATCAGAGAGCACTGTATAAACATCAGGGGTCCGCGGTTGTTCAACGTCCTCCCAGCGAGCATAAGAAATATTGCCGGAACAACCGTGGACATCTTCAAGAGAAAACTGGACGGTTTTCTAAGAGAAGTTCCGGATCAGCCGGGCTGTGGTGGGTACGTGGCCCTGCGGGCCGCTCCAAGCAACAGCCTGGTGGACCAAACTCTCACAAGTCGAGCCTGGCCTCGGGCCGGGCTTGGGGAGTAGAAGAACTCCCAGAACCCCATCAACCAGGTATCAACCAGGTATCAAGTTACTTAGGGGGGGGGGAGAGGGAGGGAGAGAGACAAGTGACAACCACAGGACCATGCCAGGTAACACCAGGTGACTAGGGGAACACATCCTACAGGTCAGGGGACGTAGATGCTCACGTAAACCAGAGATAACAACGCCGCACATCCACTCCTCACCCAACATTGACAACGGATGAATAGGCAACAACGAGCGCGCTTGACTTCGCCCTTATTACTAACGTGTCTGTATCTGAATACTAGAAAACCTTCTGTTAACATCCCAAAGGCAATTTTATGCATTCAGGCACCAACTGGGCTATAGTGGACACGTGGGCCTGTGGGCCGCTCCAGGCATCAGCCTGTTGGACCCATACAGTTACCACTAGTTACCACAAGTCTAGCCTGACCCCATGCAGGGCTCGGGGAGTATAAGACCTCCTGAGTAAGATCCAGGTAGGTGTATAAATAGGAGATACCTGCTTGATACGTGGTTGATGGGGTTCTGGGAGTTCTTCTACTCCCAAGCCCGGCCCGAGGCCAGGCTTGACTTGTGAGAGTTTGGTCCACCAGACTGTTGCTTGGAGCGGCCCGCAGGCCCACATACCCACCACAGCCCGGCTGATCCACAGCTACTTCGTATGGAATAAAAGGCCTCCTGCGCTTTCCTTACTTCTTATGTTCCTTCAATCCATTCATCTATCCAACAATTCCACAATCCATTCATTCCTGCATTCCTCAATTTCTAAAATTCATTGTCATCCATTAGTTCCCCCAATTCATTCATCGACCCATAAATTCCTCAAACTTGCTTGAGTGTGAGGCTGACACTAGGAGCCGAGGGCGAGCGCCTCGCTCTCGACCCTAGGGAGGGCGAGGGAGAGGAGCGAGGGACTCCCCTCCCTCGACACTAGGGAGGGAGAGGAGCGAGGGACAGGGGCTAGAGAGGGACTCCCTCCCTCGACCCTAGGGAGGCCGAGCTGCTCCCGCCTGGCGCCCGCAAAAATCACCGCTAGCACTTTTACCATAATTGGTGCTCGGTGGAGAGTGTTGGTCTTGGCGGCACTAGTCACTGGCGGCAAGTGCCGAGCACACACCCTCCACCCGCACCCAATGATGTGCGTATTTTTGCTATTTCTGCCAGCTGGATCGACCTGTTAGCTCTAAGACTCAGTCTTTCTAACCGAAGGTTGTCTAATGTACTGACTCCTGGACCTATTTTTCTCTATCATATTAAGTGCGTATATTTCTCTTACAACCGTTGAGAGGCGGGACCAAAGAGCCAGAGCTCAACCCCCGCAAGCACAACTAGTAGAGTACACACGAATTCAATCAAAATCTAATTCAAAAGCTTTATTCATTAGTGATTTACATATTACATTGAGCTCTTACCAGCCCATCTTGTCCACACAGACTCCTTCAAGTTCAGGTACGTTTATTGAGATCATAAAATACATCTCAAAAGGATAGAGCAACATGGGCTATTTCTCACTCCCCCCCACTACCAACCCCTCCTTCCCCCTACCAACCCACGTCAACCTCATCGTAAGTCAACCCCCACCCAACCAGCCCCTGAGAACCTCCACAACCAATCCCCCTGCCACAAACTGGTGTGGGTGACGGTAGAGAAACTATGCAAAGGAGAGGGAGAGAGAGAGGGAGAGAGAAAGGGAGAGGGAGGGAGGGAAGGGGGGGGGGCGGGGAGGTGCGACTATGCACGCCAGATTGACCTCAAAGTTACACTACATTCATATACATGTTTCCACCGTGGTGAGCCCACGACACCCTCCTTGTGGTGTTGCAGACGAGGAGCTGGGAGGGGGGAGGAGCAGTGGGAAGGGGGGGAGGGGAAGGAAACAGGAAAGGGAAGGGGTGTAGGAAGGGAACAGTGGTATAATACGAGAGGTAGAGGAGTGGTGGGAGGAAGAGACAACTGGTGGAACAGGTGAGAGAGAATGTACATAAGCGTTACCTTGAAGTGCTCCATCCACACACACACACACACACACACACACACACACACACACACACACACACACACACACACACAATGAAGTAATGACTGCAGTGATGGAGGTGGCCATGAAAGCAGCCACCTCGCAGGAGGCGGCACGCTCCACTAGCCAACTGCTGGAAAGGAAAAGATCAGTGGTTGCTGTGGGTATTAGGGAACAGGAAGGAACCAATAGGACAGAGTGGAATGACAAGGACAAAGCAGCAGTGAATGAAGTACTAAAGGCACTAGACATGGAAGGGGCTGAGCATAGCATTGAGAAGGTTTTCAGGCTAGGCCGGTACAACAAAGACCGAGACCGAATGATAAAGATAGTGTTTGCAAACGAGAACACAAAGGAGAGGATCCTATCAAGGAAGAGCTCCCTGAAAAACGTGGGGAAATTAAAAAATGTATTCCTCCAGCGAGACATGACAAGGAAGGAGAGAGCCGTGGCGGCAGAAGCAAGGAAGAGGCGCAGGGCGAGAGGGGAAAACCAGGAAGTCACAGCTCCCAACACAACACCCCCAGAGGCGAGGGGGGAACCCACAACCAGCTACCCAGTAACACCAGAAGGGAGGACAACCCCGCCTCCCTCCTCTGCATAGAAAACCCCCCTACCCCAAACCCTCCCTGCCCCCACTCAAAAGTTCAGCCAAATCTCCCTCCCCCCACACCCAATCCCCACCCTTCTACCCCTCCCCTCCTCCCGAGTCCTCCCTCCCCCCCTTTCCTTCCCGTCCTCCCTCCCCTTTCACCCCATACCCTCCCTGTCCCTCCCCCTTCACTGGATCCCCCGCCCCTCATTCCAGTATCCTCTGAGATCCTGTTACCCACCTCACAGGTCCTCACACCCATGGAACAGCCTCCCCCACCAGCAGAACACTCACCAAGGAGGCGATTTGAGAAGGGACAGAAGAAAGTGAGCCTCAAAGCGATGTACACTAACATAGATGGAATTACAAATAAAGCAAATGAGCTTGGAGAACTGGTACTAGAGGAAAACCCAGACATAATAGCCCTCACAGAAACAAAGATCACGAAAACAATAACAAATGCAGTGTTTCCACAGGACTATTATGTTATGCGGAAAGAGAGGGAAGGAAGAGGTGGGGGTGGTGTAGCTCTGCTGGTAAGAAAAGGCTGGGATTTTGAGGAGATGGATATTCAGGGCTGTGAAGGTTTCAGTGACTACATAGCAGGTACTGTAACAAATGGAGGGAAAAAAATTATAGTCGCAGTCATATATAATCCACCACCAAATGACAGAAGACCTAGACAGGAATATGATAGAAACAACATGGCCACCATTAACATAATAGAAAGAGCAGCTTCTGTTGCTAGCAGGAATGGATCTGGACTACTAATTATGGGAGACTTCAACCATGGGAAGATAGATTGGAAGAACAGAGACCCGCATGGAGGACCAGAAACATGGAGAGCTAAGCTGCTGGACGTGGCAACAAGAAACTTTCTAAGCCAGCATACCAAAGAGCCAACAAGAATGAGAGAAGATGAACCAGCAATGCTTGATTTGATATTTACCCTAAATGAATGGGATATAAGGGAAGTTAAGATGGAAGCGCCCTTGGGAATGAGTGACCACAGTGTATTGAACTTTGAGTACCTGGTAGAGCTAGGACTTATCTCCCCCCAAAAAGAACTAGGAATCAAAAGGCTGGCATACCGAAAGGGGAATTATGAACAGATGAGAAGTTTCCTAAGTGAAATACCTTGGGACACAGACCTCAGAGACAAGTCTGTACAGGGTATGATGGACTATGTTACCCAAAAGTGTCAGGAGGCAGTAAACAGGTTCATCCCGGCCCAAAGGGAAAAATCCGAGAAGCAACAGAAGAATCCATGGTATAATAGGGCATGTATGGAAGCGAAGAAACTGAACAAAAAGGCGTGGAGGAACTTCCGGAATAACAGAACACCAGAAAGCAGGGAGAGATACCAGAGAACCAGGAATGAGTACGTCAGGGTGAGAAGAGAAGCAGAGAAAAATTTTGAAAATGATATAGCAAACAAAGCCAAGACCGAACCAAAGCTACTCCACAGTCACATCAGAAGGAAAACAACAGTGAAAGAACAGGTATTGAAACTTAGAATAGGCGAGGACAGGTATACAGAGAATGACAGAGAGGTGTGTGAGGAACTCAACAAGAGGTTCCAGGAGGTCTTCACAATAGAACAGGGTGAGGTCACTGTGCTAGGAGAAAGGGAGGTAAACCAGGCGGCCTTGGAGGAGTTCGAAATTACGAGAGAGGAGGTCAAGAGACACCTGCTGGATCTGGATGTTAGAAAGGCGGTTGGTCCAGATGGGATCTCACCATGGGTACTGAAAGAGTGTGCAGAGGCACTTTGCTTGCCACTCTCCATAGTGTATAGTAAATCACTAGAGACGGGAGACCTTACAGAAATATGGAAGACGGCGAATGTGGTCCCAATATACAAAAAGGGCGACAGACAAAAGGCACTGAACTACAGGCCAGTGTCCTTGACTTGTATACCATGCAAGGTGATGGAGAAGATCGTGAGAAAAAACCTGGTAACACATCTGGAGAGAAGGGACTTCGTGACAAATCGCCAACATGGATTCAGGGA
>NC_091199.1:12853925-12856549 GCF_040958095.1 Procambarus clarkii | reverse complement strand
TGACAGAGGGAGAAGAAATGTTTGACAGGTGGAGAAGTCAGTATGGAGACCCTACCAGGAAGGAGAGAGTTAGGTCTGCCGGTGGTCGGAATACCAATGTGGCCTGAGTGAGGCTGGAGGCGCCTCACGCACCAAAGCACTAGCCTGCAAATTGTCTGATGGCTAAAAACAACAACAAAATTACCCCCTAAAGGAGGGAACTCCATTTTTCCGGAACCCACGTTGCTACAACTGTCTGCATGAACCAGGCCCTTCCCAGCCTCTGTAATGATGGCTGCTCCTAAGGTCACAGGCAGGAATGAGGCTGTTTACCAGTGTACACATTACCTACAGTATACTGGGAGTTGTCCTACTCCAAGCCCAGCCTACAGAAGTCTGCTACTCCCCAAGCCCAGCCTACAGAAGTCTGCTACTCCCCAAGCCCAGCCTACAGAAGTCTGCTACTCCCCAAGCCCAGCCTACAGAAGTCTGCTACTCCCCAAGCCCAGCCTACAGAAGTCTGCTACTCCCCAAGCCCAGCCTACAGAAGTCTGCTACTCCCCAAGCCCAGCCTACAGAAGTCTGCTACTCCCCAAGCCCAGCCTACAGAAGTCTGCTACTCCCCAAGCCCAGCCTACAGAAGTCTGCTACTCCCCACGCCCGGTTTTGGAAAATATTCTCAACATTCTCACCAGCTTGTGATAAGTTGGTCCAACAGGCTGTTGCTTGAAGTGGTTTGCAGTCCCACACGTCCACTACAAACCAGTGTTCTGGTGCTTACTTGCATACCTGGAGAGGGTTCTGGGAGTTGTTCTACTCCCCAAGCCCGGCCCGAGGCCAGGCTTCAAACTTGGCTTGAAACTGAAACTAGACTGGGCGTATACGATCAACCTGTCCTCTCACTTAATCCGGAATCGACCAATCCGTTAAACTTGCGACGTATTTGTACAAATTAAAAACCACCGCAATGTTGACGTTTTCTATGCATCGGCCTTGTTAGGTGGGTTGGTTGGGTTGCAACTTTTCTAGTTTGGCAAAACAGTTGCAATGTTTACGGAGTGGCAAATTTCACCGTCAACCCCCCCCCCCCCCGAACACTATCCGCCTTAACCCCCCCCCCCCCCCCCCCCACTAAGCCACTCCCCTGCCCCCTCATGACTTCATAAATGAGACATTAAAAAAGTAGCTACAAAAAATGTTCTCTCATGTTCATTAATTATCATGCAACATAAAAACTCTTCATAAATTATTTAACACCAAAAAAAGCTGTGCATAAATTGCCAAGCAGTACAAAAAAAACATTTATAAATTGTTATGCAACAAAAAAGACCATAAATTTTTATGCAGTACAAAATATCGCTGAAACGGTTCGCAAAGATACGTGGTAAGCTGTGACTCATACGTCAGGCTGCGAGCAGCCGCGTCCAACAGCCTGGTTGACCAGTTCAGCAACCAGGAGGCCTGGTCGACGACCGGGCCGCGGGGACGCTAAGCCCCGGAAGCACCTCAAGGTAACCAAGGTAAGTTGGCATGCAATACACGATACTCCACCACCGCCTCTTACCTCCATGGGTAAGGTATGGGGCTACAACGTCTCCTCTCCGAAAGAGGCAACATAAAATATTCACGCTGCTGCTGCCTTAGGCACCTGTGCCAGCAGTGGTGCCAGCAGTAGGTGAACCACTGGCCAGGTGAACCACTGGGCAGGCAAGCAGGTGAACCACTGGCCAGGCAAGCAGGTGAGCCACTGGCCAGGCAAGCAGGTGAACCACTGGCCAGGCAAGCAGGTGAACCACTGGCCAGGCAAGCAGGAAAGACAAGCAGCAGGTAAGCAGACAAGGCTGGCAAGCAGGTCATACAAGAGATGGTTGGCTCCCCAACTAAATTGTTCTGTGGTGGAAGGGGGACGCTAATTTAACTACTCTGACCACTTTACTCGTTTAAAAAGTTAGGTGAATCAGGCGTGCACAGAGGAACCCTTTAACAACACAATTCAATCAAATGAATGGGAATATTTTACAATGTATAATGTTGTGTACTTCGCTAGCAATGACTATACAGGAGTGAGGTGTAGCTCCTGGTCCCCCGCCTATAAGCACCAAGTACCTTGTGTATATGGTGGGTTTAACAACTTTCCCACGTTGTGAGTGAGTGAGTGAGTGAGTGAGTGAGTGAGTGAGTGAGTGTGAGTGAGTGTGAGTGAGTGTGAGTGAGTGTGAGTGAGTGTGAGTGAGTGTGAGTGTGAGAGTGTGTGTGAGAGTGTGTGTGAGAGTGTGTGTGAGAGTGTGTGTGAGAGTGTGTGTGAGAGTGTGTGTGAGAGTGTGTGTGAGAGTGTGTGTGAGAGTGTGTGTGAGAGTGTGTGTGAGAGTGAGTGAGTGAGAGTGTGAGTGTGTGTGTGTGTGTGTGTGTGTGTGTGTGTGTGTGTGTGTGTGTGTGTGTGTGTGTGCGTGCGTGCGTGCGTGCGTGCGTGCGTGCGTGCGTGCGTGCGTGCGTGCGTGCGTGCGTGCGTGCGTGCGTGCGTGCGTCGTCCAGATAGTGGCCAGGGGGCAGCAGTTTACCCGCACATTACTGTCAAAACACCAGTAACAGGAGGGCAGGCGGACCCCCACCAGTTGACTGGCCCAACACACCAGTGACTGACCTGA
>NC_091199.1:12826425-12848925 GCF_040958095.1 Procambarus clarkii | reverse complement strand
AAGGTGACACTCCACAACCACAGCACGCGAGGGCACACACACACACACACACACACACACACACACACACACACACACACACACACACACACACACACACACACACACCACAACCACAGCACACACACACACACACACACACCACAACCACAACACACACAACAACCACAGCACACACACACACACACAACACAACCACAGCACACACACACACACCACAACCACAGCACACACACACACCACAGCACACACACACAACCACAACCACAGCACACAACCACACACCACAACCACAGCACACAACCACACACCACAACCACACACCACAACCACAGCACACACACACACCACAACCACAGCACACACACACACCACAACCACAGCACACACACCACAACCACAGCACACACACACACCACAACCACAGCACACACACAAACCACAACCACAGCACACACACACACCACAACCACAGCACACACACACACACACACACCACAACCACAGCACACACACACACCACAACCACAGCACACACACACACCACAACCACAGCACACACACCACAACCACAGCACAACCACAGCACACACACACAGCACACAACCACAGCACAACCACAGCACACAGGGTGTCAGTGAGGACATGGCGTCACCGGAGCAACAAGCGACTGGTGCACGTGTGATCCACTTTCTCCAACAATCAGCATCATTGACCTTTACTCTCACATTTCCCCCTCTCACTTCCGCTCCAACACCTGTAATAATGTTTGGCTTTTACTCAAGGAACCGAATTCAGAGCCTTAAGTTTTGATGCTAACTTATCCTCGTGTGAGGTGAAGTGAAGTGGTGGTGACCCATCAATCGTGAAGAGCTCAGTCCCCCAGGGTACTGTGCTTGCTCCAGTACTTTTTATCGTCCTCATATCGGACATAGACAACGATACAACCTATAGCACTGTATCATCCTTTGCAGATGACACTAGGATTTTTATGAGAGTATGGCAACATAGAGGACACGGCGAACCTTCAATTAGATGTAAATCAGGTCTTTCAATGGGATACAAAAAATAATATGGTACTTAATGAAGATAAGTTCCTGATCTTGCACTACGGAAAAATGAAAATTTAAAAACGGAAACCACGTACAAAACTCAGGCAAATCATAACATAGAACGAAAAAGCAATGTAAAGGATCTGGGTGTACTCATGTCGGAAGACCTTACCTTTAAAGAACACAATAAAGTAGCCGTCACAACTGCAAGGAAAATGACAGGTTGGATAACAAGAACTTTTCACACTAGAGATGCTGTACCGATGATGATACTTTTCAAAACGCTTGTGCTCTCTAGAGTGGAGTACTGCTGCACAATGACAGCCCCTTTCAAAGCTGGAGAAATTGCTGACCTGGAGAGCATGCAGAGATCCTTTACTGCTAGAATCCACTCAGTAAAACATCTAAACTATTGGGACCGACTAAAGAGCCTAAATCTGTATTCTCTTGAGCGCAGGCGGGAGAGACGATTAACCCGATTAACCTGAGGGTCATTAACCCTAGTGGCCTCGACGAGGACAAGAAGTCGATGGCTTGTCGAAGGTCCTCGCATTTGTCTTGATGAAATATTAGATACATAATAATTTACATGTGGAAAATAGTAGAGAGGCTGGTCCCAAACCTGCACACAGAAATAACACCACATGAGACCAGAAGACATGGCAGGATGTGCAGAATACCCCGTTGAAAAGCAGAGGTGCAACAGGTACTCTGACAGAGAACTATCAACATCAGAGGCCCGAGACTGTTCAACACGCTTCCACTACACATAAGGGACATAACTGGCCGACCCCTCACAGTGTTCAAGAGAGAACTTGATAAACACCTCCAAAGGATACCTGATCAACCTGGCTATGCCTCATACGTCAGGCTGCGAGCAGCCGCGTCCAATAGCCTGGTTGACCAGACCATCAGCCTCCTGGTCAGAGACCGGACCGTGGGGACCTTAACCCCCCCCCCCCCGGAATTAAGACGAGGTAACGGTCCCAACGGTCTTGCGAGCGCTGGGAACGCTAAAGAGAACGGTCTGAGGAGTGCATGATAGTCGCTAAGCCCGGTTGGTCCGGTTGGTCATGCATGTTAACTGCGCTGTGCACATTTGTTCTCACGCAGATCTTCAATACGCTAACTCTACCACTTCCTTCACCTTCACTTGCCGTAAGCACTCCTTCATCCCTCTTGTGTTAAGAGTCCGTCAATTCGTTCTTCCTGTTCATGTTACTGGATCTGTGATTTCTTTCCTACTTCTCTTTCTTATTTTTTTTTTATTAATACATTAGGTACATGTGCATTTGTGCAGCTACCCTAGACTATATGAAGGGGAGTACAGTGTCAAAAAGCTAGCTACGTGGTGCTAAAAAATCCCCATCACACAGGATGGTTAGTCATACAGAGGCACGTGATAGGCTGTCTGCACTGGCAGACTCTGGCTGCATTATGAGGATATCATCACCACAAGAGTGAATAAGGTAGCAGTGATACTAAAAGTCCCCATCTCGCAGGATGGTTAGTCATACAGGGCCCTATGTTCAGTAGCTTGCACTGGCAAATTTTGGGTACCTGAGAATATCTTCAAGAACACGAGAATGAAGGAAGTAATTGCAAAGCTCCAGGTACCTCATGCCAACTGGTCTGAAAAGTCTAATAACTGGGCATTCGGTGATGTAGTGTGGGAGATCATGCCGCAGTTCCTGCTCACAGAGCTTGCATCTGGAGTTCTCAGGATTGGGAGATCCGTCACCTGTAGCCACCTGCCACAGGTAACCCACTTCCATAAGTGCTCTAAATCCTTTCAACTCTTGGACATCCTTAACCCCCTTTTCCAGCCAGCCAATTGCTCTTGCACTCGTAGCGTTTTAAATGCCTTCCACGATTCCCACTCTCCCTTCACTCTGTCTCTTCACTCAGCGCCCCCAACGGAGAGGCTTCACAGGCCTGAGTGCGTCTTTGATCTGATTTAAGTAGTGTTAACTTAATGTTGAGTTATTCACCATTGTGTATGCTGCCTTGGATGGCTTGTCTTCACTGGCATCTGGCGGCAGATACCTCACTGGGTCTCGTTTGGGGAAATTGCTTGATTTACTATAATAGAGAAACATGGATACCGGCGTACAACCTTTACAAATATGAGAGGAAACACAGGCTACAAGGTGGGGGTCACAGCCTGCACATCAAAGACACATTCATCTGCACTGGTTGATACCTGGTTGATACCTGGTTGATGGGGTTCTGGGAGTTGTTCTACTCCCCAAGCCCGGCCCGAGGCCAGGCTTGACTTGTGAGAGTTTGGTCCACCAGGCTGTTGCTTGGAGCGGCCCGCAGGCCCACACATCCACCACAGCCCGGTTGGTTCAGAACGCCTTTTAGTAAACGGTTGAACATTACAGATGGTGTATTGGTAGTGCTGATGATCTAAGTAGAGATCTTAAATGTGGGTATTACCCTTGGACCTTATCTTGAGGTTATCTTGAGATGATTTCGAGGCTTTAGTGTCCCCGCGGCCCGGTCCTCGACCAGGCCTCCACCCCCACGAAGCAGCCCGTGACAGCTGACTAACACCTAGGTAACAGGGGCATAGAGTGAAAGAAACTCTGCCCATTGTTTCTCACCGGCGCCCGGGATCGAGCCCGGGACCACAGGATCACAAGTCCAGCTTGCTGTCCGCTTGGCCGACCGGCTCCCCAGGTCACTACATAGACATAGACCTCCCTGAACATAGGTCACCACCAGTTTAATGACCAACTAATAATAATACAATACTGTACTACCTAGAACACCTCATAAACCCAGCCCCCAATCATCTTCTCGCTTGAAGGCTACAGTTAGTTACAAGAGGAACCTGTGGCACCTAAAATGGAAGAATGTGGCAAATACACTTACAGATGAGAGAATCCCAGAGGACACCAAACTTCTAAACTGATGTAAATCAGGTCTTTCAGTAGACCACAGAAAATATTATGTTTAATAAACATAAGTTCCAGCTCTTGCGCTACGGAAAATAACAAATATTTAATAAAATAAAACATTCAATAAAACCATGTAAATTATCAACACATGTAAATTATCGGGACCGCTTAAAATTTCTCGAACTTTTCTTTAAAGCGAAAGTGAAAATAGATACATAATAATTAACACTTGTAAAGAATTAGGGGAACTGGGATCCAAACCTACACACAAAAATAACATCACATGAGACCAGAAGGCATGGCAGGATGTGCAGAATTGAAGAGCAGTGGTGCAACAGGTACTATGAGAGAGAACTATCAACATCAGTGGCCCGAGACTGTTCAACACGCTTCCACTACACATAAGGGGCATAACTGGCCGACCCCTCACAGTGTTCAAGAGAGAACTATCAACATCAGAGGCCCGAGACTGTTCAACACGCTTCCACTACACATAAGGGGCATAACTGGCCGACCCCTCACAGTGTTCAAGAGAGAACTATCAACATCAGAGGCCCGAGATTGTTCAACACGCTTCCACTACACATAAGGGGCATAACTGGCCGACCCCTCACAGTGTTCAAGAGAGAACTATCAACATCAGAGGCCCGAGACTGTTCAACACGCTTCCACTACACGTAAGGGGCATAACTGGCCGACCCCTCACAGTGTTCAAGAGAGAACTATCAACATCAGAGGCCCGAGACTGTTCAACACGCTTCCACTACACATAAGGGGCATAACTGGCCGACCCCTCACAGTGTTCAAGAGAGAACTATCAACATCAGAGGCCCGAGACTGTTCAACACGCTTCCACTACACATAAGGGGCATAACTGGCCGACCCCTCACAGTGTTCAAGAGAGAACTTGATAAAAAAAAATACCTGACCAACCAGGTATCTAATCACCCGTGACCGGAGGCGAGAAAGATCACAAATAGACCTAAAAATGTTGATTTCAGGAAGTCGTTCGAAGTGTGTAAGACGTGTAGGGTAAGAGTCAGTTAAACACATTCCATTCAGTTACAAGAGGAATTACCAGACCATTATCTTCAAGGGGAACTTGATACGAGCTGAGAAACTGCCCTTGATCAGCCAGGCTGTGGCGCCCACGTCAGCTGGCCAGCCGCACATGCTCTGCTGCTTTTCTCTCCATATACCTCTCTCTTCTCCTCCTCTCTTGATGTTTTTCATCGCTCTCCTTCCCTACTCTCCTCTCACTGTTTTTGTTGTGATCCGTCTCATTCCGCCCCTTCTTCCTTTCACCTTCCCTCTCTCTCCCCTTCCCTTCTTCCTTACTCACCCCTTCCCTTCTTCCTCCCTCTCGCCTTCCCTTCCCTTTCATTTCCTCCTTCCCTCTTTTCTTCCTTTCCTTTTTGCTCCCTCTCATTTTACCGTCTCTTTCATTGCTCCCTTTCCTCTCTGCTTCCCTTCTCCCTCCCTCCTCCCCTTCTCCCTCCCTCCTCCCCTTCCCTCCTCCCCTCTCCCCTGGCCGTGTCCTTATCACAGGAGGCTACAGGACGGACACACACCACCCAGCCTTCCCTCCTCCCCTCTCCCCTGGCCGTGTCCTTATCACAGGAGGCTACAGGACGGACACACACCACCCAGCCTTCCCTCCTCCCCTCTCCCCTGGCCGTGTCCTTATCACAGGAGGCTACAGGACGGACACACACCACCCGGCTGGATGTTTTATGCCACCAACTTGGAGAGTGAAGTGATATAGATGAGTGTACTCGAGCAGGGCGAGAGGAATGTGGGGCGGGAAAAAGAGCAAAACAAAGGCTGCACCACACCAGTAACAACGGTTTAATGGATCAGTCAGCAAAATCTAAAGGGGGGGTTGGTTGTCCGGTGAAATGATGAAGCATTTTGTGACGCTTGGACTTCACGTGGAGGAACTGGTTAACAAGATCCTTTAGACCTATCTTTAAGATAGGTGTTTAGACCTAACACGATAGCTCTATGGTACCGAGGTCCTACCTGCTCTAGACTCTATACGCTGACTCCCTCTCGACCCGGCACTATAGAGATGACGTCAGAGGAGACCTGACTGCTTCCGGATTGGCTGGCATCCTAACCAATGAACGGCGACGAGAGAAAAGTGATAACTTATGGCTACCTTCCAAGCCGCGTCCAACAGCCTGGTTGATCAGTCCAGCAACCAGGAGGCCTGGTCGACGACAAGGCCGCAGGGACGCTAAGCCCCGGAAGCACCTCAAGGTAACCTCAAGGTATCTATATTTTTATTATATTTATATTATATTATATTATATTCAGCGTATATTATAGATAATGAATGCTTGCCAAACACTAGAGGGACAGGTTCTGTACCTGTACACTTAAAATATTTCCCAACATGCCTACAAGAACATTTGTACAGGTATAAAAGGTGTGAAATCATAAACCAACACGTGCACGAGTACAAACACGTGCACGAGTACAAACACGTGCACGAGTACAAACACGTGCGCGAGTACAAACACGTGCACGAGTACAAACACGTGCACGAGTACAAACACGTGCACGAGTACAAACACGTGGACGAGTACAAACACGTGCACGAGTACAAACAAGGTGGAGATTCAAAAGCCACACCAAGGGACATAGATGGGATTATCAAGCTAATCACGGTAGTTGTGGCAAGCCGCTTCCAGAGGCTTTATCAAGCTCCTTCGAGGGGCTGTCAAACTACTTTGGGGCGGGGGGGGGGGGATAATTCGGGGGGGGGGGGCAGACCCAACCTATTTCAGGGGGGAAATTGTCAATCCCCCTTCAATTGAATTTCAGGGGGGGGTTACCTTGCGGTGCTTCCGGGGCTTAGCGTCCCCGCGGCCCGGTCGTCGACCAGGCCTCCTCGTTGCTGGACTGGTCAACCAGGCTGTTGGACGCGGCTGCTCGCAGCCTGACGTATGAGTCACAGCCTGGTTGATCAGGGGTTGTGTCAACCTACTTCGGGGGGGGGAGGGAGGCTGTTTCAAACTTCATCGCTGACTCAAAACAATTTTTCCTTGCATAGCTAATTTCCAGCGCAAAACTTAGACGATCGAATTTCCGGATTAACTGTCGGAGCCAAATTTGGTATACTAATATAGTTAACTCATCACTACAAAACAACTATTTATAAGTAAAATATCAAGACTTCATTCCGAAAGTTATTTACTTTAAGACTTTTGACTGTGGGAAGCAGCTCAGATTCAATTGGTTTCCATGACCATTTCTGGATTAATTGTCAAAACTTCATTTATTCAGGATCGAAGCTTTACGAAAGAAATATTTTGGTATTAATATTTTAGGACTTAATTTATCTGCATTATTCAGGTACCTTAGTGATGGTTTCGGGGATCTATAGTCCCCCTGGGCCCGGTTTCTGCTTCTGGGAGCTCCACCCCCCAACGCGGTAGATTTCAGACCCTGGATCGTGGATCAATATACCCGTGGCCCGGTCTCTGACCATACCTCGTGGCCTTTGAATCTCCCTCTTAAGTTTGTATATTTTACTTATCGTTTTATACAAGCCCAATGTTACCATACCTGGAGCATACCTGGATGGGGTTCTGAGAGTTCTTTTACTCTCCTAAGCCCGGCCTGGATTTGTGTATTCCTAGGCTGCAAGTTCATTAATGGCAGGATGTGCAGAATACCCCCGTTGAAGAAGTTGTTAACCAGGTACTTCTGAGATACCTGGTTGATGGGGTTCTGGGAGTTCTTCTACTCCCCAAGCCCGGCCCGATGCCAGGCTCGACTTGTGAGAGTCTGGTCCACCAGGCTGTTGCTTGGAGCGGCCCGCAGGGCCACATACCCACTACAGCCCGGTTGGTCCGGTACTCCTTGGAGGAATAAATCTAGTTTCCTCTTGAAGATGTTCAAGGTTGTTCCGGCAATATTTCTTATGCTTGCTGGGAGGACGTTGAACAACCGCGGACCTCTGATGTTTATACAGTGTTCTCCGATTGTGCCTGTGGCACCTCTGCTCTTCACTGGTTGTATTCTGCATTTTCTATTCTATTCTGCATTTCCTATTGCAGGTGCAATAGGTACTCTGAGAGAGAACAAGGAACCTACACCGAACTTGGGACAAGTTGGGTGTAGGCGACTTTAAATGTGATCGATACTCAGTCTATTGCGTTAAGCACCATTCGGTTTGGCTAGTAACTGTGTGGGGAAAACATCGACACCACCTCATCTTTGACTAGACAAATTAAGTTTCCTTTCCCTGTCAAGGTGTTGTAACGTATCGGAAATTAAAGAAATGAAGATGGAAAGTAATAAAGTGAGATAGGTTGAATGAGGTAGAAGGAAGGAGTGGGATGAAGTGTAGAAGGAAGGGCTAAGAAGAAAAAGAAGGAAGACGGGGAAAAGGAAAGGAAGGAAGGAGGGGGGGGGGCTACCACCATCCATTCAAGATATATGTATAAGACAAGAATGGAACTAGTGTGACCAACAATAGTAACTGATGCTATCACGTAACTTAACAACTGTAAGCAGGTAAATCATATTGCCAAGAATCTTCAGGTCATAATCATTAGCCAGTAAACTTCAGAGTGTTCTCCACTCTAGCTTTCACTATATCATAGACCTGAAACCCAGATCTAGCCATCAGAATTAAGGACAATTGAAAAGTAAGTTAATCCATTATATACTGACTGACTGGCTGGCTGGCTGGCTTTCTGACTGGCTGGCCGGCTGGCTGGCTGGCTGGCTTTCTGACTGGATGGCTTTCTGTCTGGCTGGCCGGCTGGCTGGCCGGCTGGCTGGCCGGCTGGCTGGCTGGCTGGCTGGCTGTGGCTGTTTCTCTCGCTGTCTGTGTCTGTCTATCTCTCTGTCTCTCCTGTACAATTCCACGGGTATTTAAGGAGGAACCGGGGGCTAAACTCCACCTACCAGAAGACAGCCTCTGGCTATCTTCCTACCACACCAAGACACCGGCTTGTTTGATGGGAAGAACACAGCCACCCGTGTGCAATTATTACCTAAGCAGAGAGCCAGGTCACCTGACGCAACCTGACCTCTGCAAAACCTATGAACAATTAACACCATGAAAGGTGTGACTTTTGACATGCACAGGAACGGCAGCCTGGCGCCGCCAATATCCTGTGTGGACTAATTCTACTGTATGTGAAATAATTAATACAACAATTTATGGTGTTGGAGTACCTAACAGCAGCCAAGACGCTAATTGTGTCGTGAAATGTATCCTGTAATGCCTTAACACGTAAAAAATATTTTATAGATATAATATACCATACAGAAGGTCTGGTCAGGGACCGGGCCGCGGGGATTTTAGAACCCCGGAGCCACCACAAGGTACACACACCGACATTACACAAACACACTCCCCCTAGTGTCATTCATACAGGGGGAGGGGTATGAATGATAGCAAGTGGTGTGGTATCATTCATACAGGGGGAGGGGGTATGAATGATAGCAAGTGGTGTGGTATCATTCATACAGGGGGAGGGGGTATGAATGATAGCAAGTGGTGTGGTATCATTCATAAAGGGGGAGGGGGTATGAATGATATCAAGTGGTGTGGTATCATTCATAAAGGGGGAGGGGGTATGAATTATACCAAGTGGTGTGGTATCATTCATAAAGGTGGAAGGGGTATGAATGATACCAAGTGGTGTGGTATCATTCATAAAGGGGGAAGGGGTATGAATGATACCAAGTGGTGTGGTATCATTCATAAAGGGGGAGGGGGTATGAATGATACCAAGTGGTGTGGTATCATTCATAAAGGGGGAAGGGGTATGAATGATACCAAGTGGTGTGGTATCATTCATAAAGGGGGAGGGGGTATGAATGATACCAAGTGGTGTGGTATCATTCATAAAGGGGGAAGGGGTATGAATGATACCAAGTGGTGTGGTATCATTCATAAAGGGGGAAGGGGTATGAATGATACCAAGTGGTGTGGTATCATTCATAAAGGGGGAGGGGGTATGAATGATACCAAGTGGTGTGGTATCATTCATAAAGGGGGAAGGGGTATGAATGATACCAAGTGGTGTGGTATCATTCATAAAGGGGGAGGGGGTATGAATGATACCAAGTGGTGTGGTATCATTCATAAAGGGGGAGGGGGTATGAATGATACCAAGTGGTGTGGTATCATTCATATGAGGTGACGGCGATAAGCCAGTATGGTCGTATAGCACTAGGAATGGACACGAGAGCAAGGAGCTGGACCATGGGAACGGAGTGAAGAACGGTGCCCAATCACCGATGCTCGAATGACCGTTCGATGATCGGAACGCGGACCCTGCAAGAGGCGAGGCCATCACTCTACCAACCAGGTAAAGTAGTTAGGTCCAAACACACACCAAACGTCCCCCTAATACCGTACGCGTAGACGTGATGAACGACAATACTTACGACCAATCTACCATATTCCATTTACAATAAAAATCTCGGAACTCGTAAGTCAGAAAATTCCTACAGAGTTATTTTTATAACACAGTTACGTTGATAAAACGTTGTAATAGCGGAACTATAACTTTTTAAAGGTTGTGTTCTCCGGGAACTTCCTCTGGCAGCTTAAATAACTTGCATAAGACTTATCAATTAATGGCAATATCTCGAAGCACCCCAAACGAGCATCCACAGCAACCGTGATCATTGTTAAAGCAACGCTGCCCCAGCGTTGATCTAGGGATGGGCCAGCGTTGGTCTAACACTGTCTTGCGTTGGTTTATGACAACGGCAGCAGCGCGCGACCCCCCCCCCCCCAACCCTGAGAAAGCGACCAGGTCGGAGGAACCAATCGAAACCCTTGTTACAAGACAAACGCGAATTCTTCACCCTAACTGAGGGCCAATCTATCCTCGCGCGCGATTTCGATAGCTCAATGACCAAAATAAATCAAGCGAGAGGAACTTCTCCGGCGGAAATAGGACGGGATCCCGCAGCGAGACCAAGAAATATCCGGCAACAGGTTGAGAACGGCCGCCGGCTGAAGGATTCGGGTCATATCTTCGCAAAGTAGAGCGCTGCTGAATGCTGTCAGGGATGATGTGTCGAAGGGCAGGCTAAGGGAGACGCAAGAGACTCTGAAAAACATGTAGATTTGTGTATGTATATGTATAATGTGTGTGTGTGTACTCACATAGTTGTACTCACCTAGTTGTGTTTGCGGGGGTTGAGCTATGGCTCTTTGGTCCCGCCTCTCAACCGTCAATCAACAGGTGTACAGGTTCCTGAGCCTATTGGGCTCTATCATATCTACACTTGAAACTGTGTATGGAGTCAGCCTCCACCACATCACTTCCTAATGCATTCCATTTGTCAACCACTCTGACACTAAAAAAGTTCTTTCTAATATCTCTGTGGCTCATTTGGGCACTCAGTTTCCACCTGTGTGTGTGTGTGTGTGTGTGTGTGTGTGTGTGTGTGTGTGTGTGTGTGTGTGTGTGTGTGTGTGTGTGTGTGTGTGTGTGTGTGTGTGTGTGTGAGAGTGATAAAAGTTGATTGACAGTTGAGAGGCGGGTCCAGCCAGAGCTCAACCCCCGCAAGAACAACTAGGTGAGTACACGCTAAACGAGACAAATGCACGAGAGACATGATCATGACATTAACCTTTAATCTACCTTTTGTTGACTCTGGGAATGAATATCCCGGCGGCCCGGATTCTGAGAAGGCACCCCCCCCCCCTGGTTGGTGGTCTGGTTAACCAGGCTGTTAGACACAGATGTTAGCAATCTGATGTATGAATCATAACTAGGATGATTACATATCTACTGGAGGTGTTCATCATTTTTTTCATTTAAACACACAAACGGATCAAGTCCAAGTGATTAGGCACCATTCCTTACCCCCGTCCCATTCCAAATCCTTATCCTGACCCCCCTTCCAAGTGCTATATAGTCGTACTGGCTTGGCGCTTTCCCTTGATAAACAAATTCGTGGCTTGAGTTATGAAAGCAGACAATATCTGTATTATCGTTGTTGTTGTATGTATTGAATATGTATGAATATTGTATTGAATATTGAATATGTATGGTTGTATGTATTGAAAGTCTGTATTATCCACCTGTAGTGTGGTAGATAATGTAGGCCATGTATTATAGTTGGTGCTAGAGACCAAGCTCTCATAAATCAATCCTGGCCCCGGGCCGGGCTTGGGGAGTTACTTTACCTTGCGATGATTCCGGGGATTAGCGTCCCTGCGGCCCGGTCCTCGACCAGACCTCCTTGCTGGACTGGTCAACCAGGCTGTTGAACGCGGCTGCTCACAGCCTGGTTGATCGGGTATCGTTTGGAGGTGTTTATCAAGTTCTCTCTCTTGAACACTGTGAGGGGTCGGCCAGTTATGTCCCTTATGTTAGTGGAAGCGTGTTGAACAGTCTCGGGCCTCTGATGTTGATAGTTCTCTCATGAACACTGTGAGGGGTCGGCCAGTTATGCCCCTTATGTGTAGTGGAAGCGTGTTGAACAGTCTCGGGCCTCTGATGTTGATAGTTCTCTCTTGAACACTGTGAGGGGTCGGCCAGTTATGCCCCTTATGTGTAGTGGAAGCGTGTTGAACAGTCTCGGGCCTCTGATGTTGATAGTTCTCTCTCAGAGTACCTGTTGCACCTCTGCTCTTCAACGGAAAGTAGGAGAACTACCTGAAGCCCATCAAGCTGGTATAATCAAGGTATGGTAACATTAGCCTTGTATGTAGACTACAAACGAAAAGTTAAACTCAAGAAACATGTACAAAGGCCTGTCGTTATAACAAGAGACGTTATATGATGTAAATACTGGATTCAGATCTATTGTTGATATTTTCCTGCTGTTATCTAGAAACCAAACTGAACCCGTTTCAGCTATAGGGTTCGATAACACCACCACTAACGGATCACCCGTGGATTTAACGGGTATACCAAAATATCCCGAATTACAACGACAATTATAACTAACAATACATCTTATCGTATCTTGCGTTGGTTCCGGGGATCAACGTCCCCGCGGCCCGGTTGGTGACTTCCTCAGACACTGGACGCAAAAATAACCAATCCACAAACAAACAAACAAACACTCCACAACAAGAACACAACACACAACAAACACACAACGTAACCGACGACCACCATTAATATTCAACACAGAAAGCCGGCGATATATGAAATACATATTTTTATGTGAACTAGTTTATGAACCTCATTACTATGGTAATTCTGATAACGGATCTCATTAATACTAAATTACAAACTTTAAGCAACAACAAAGAAGGAATTATCGTTGGGTTACAACCCCCATTTGGTTATTATACATGGGCTTCAACAGCATAGATGGGAATATACATACACAAACATATATATAAATATATACATGCCCACACATATGCAAGTATTCACACTACACGTTTGTGTGTGTACACGCATACACACACGTACAAAAACACACTCATGTACACACACACACACACACACACACACACACACACACGTAGACACAGACAAGCCCTGGCAGCCGAGCGTACATCGCTTTGGTGTCGTAGTCTCAAGGGCTCGAGTTCGATTCCAGGTCCAAAACGGAAACAAACAGGCTGAGTTTATTTCTCCCCTATGTCCCTGTTCACTTGGCAGTAAATAGGTACATAGGAGTTAGACAGCTGCTACGGGCTGCTTTCTGGGGATGTGTGTGTGTGTGGGGGGGGGGGGGGTCCGGCAAAACTTATGAGGGGACACAGGAGGAAACTTAGTACCAAAGTGAGCCACAGAGACATTATAAAGATTTGTTTCAGTGTCAGAGTAGTTAACAAATGGAATGCACTAGGAAGAGATGTGGTGGAGGCTGACTCCATACACAGTTTCAAATGTAGATATGATAGAACCCAGTAGGCTCAGGTATACCAGTTAACTGACAGTTGAGAGGCGGGACCAAAGAGCCAAAGCCCAACTCCCGCAAGCATAACTAGGCGAGTACCACATTTCCAAACAATTGCTAGAATAAAAATATCACCAATGTATCACTTAACTAAAGTCGGAATAATCAAGACCATTTACAATGGCCTGAGACTGCTCAATGGTCGATTAGACAATGTAAAGCCATAAATAATTTTGATCAGCAGAGTAATCCGCCGAGCAATACAGACATCATGCTATATCTGGAACACAACAAGTTGATTGTCCAGACACACACACACACACACTACGGTAGGGGGCCTGGTAGCCTGGTGGATAGCGCGCAGGATTCGTAATTCTGTGGCGCGGGTTCGATTCCCGCACGAGGCAGAAACAAATGGGCAAATTTTCTTTCACCCTGAATGCCCCTGTTACCTATCAGTAAATAGGTACCTGGGAGTTAGTCAGCTGTCACGGGCTGCTTCCTGGGAGTGGAGGCCTGGTCGAGGACCGGGCCGCGGGGACACTAAAGCCCCGAAATCATCTCAAGATAACCTCAAGATATCTACCCAGAAACGCGCCAACCCAACCAACCTATCGAGACCTATATATATTACCGAGAATATCTTTAATATGTACTAATACGTCGCATTTTTAACGGGTTGGTCGATTCCATGAAAAATTCGCCGTATTAGATGAGAGGAGATTGGTCGGTGTAAAAGGCCTCAATCACCTGTAAGTGCTCAACACCATTGTAAATGAAAGTTATGTCTGCCAGTAAAACAATTGTAAAAAAAATAATAATAGCAAAACATAATAAAAAAATTGCAAAAAATACAAAACAAAAATAATTGCAAAAATATTATATATATATATATATATATATATATATATATATATATATATATATATATATATATATGTCGTACCTAATAGCCAGAACGCACTTCTCAGCCTAATATGCAAGGCCCGTTTTGCCTAATAAGCCAAGTTTTCCTGAATTAATATTATTTCTCTAATTTTTTTCTTATGAAATGATAAAGCTACCCATTTCATTATGTTTGAGGTCATTTTTTTTTATTGGAGTTAAAATTAACGTAGATATATGACCGAACCTAACCAACCCTACCTAACCTAACCTAACCTATCTTTATAGGTTAGGTTAGGTTAGGTAGCCGAAAAAGTTAGGTTAGGTTAGGTTAGGTTAGGTAGCCGAAAAAGTTAGGTTAGGTTAGGTTAGGTAGGTTAGGTAGTCGAAAAACAATTAATTCATGAAAACTTGGCTTATTAGGCAAATCGGGCCTTGCATAGTAGGCTGAGAAGTGCATTCTGGCTACTAGGTACGACATATATATATATATATATATATATATATATATATATATATATATATATATATATATATATATATATATATATATATATATATATATATATATATATATATATGTCGTACCTAGTAGCCAGAACTCACTTTTTGGCCTACTATGCAAGGCCCGATTTGCCTAATAAGCCAAGTTTTCATGAATTAATTGTTTTTCGACTACCTAACCTACCTAACCTAACCTAACCTAACTTTTTCGGCTACCTAACCAAACCTAACCTATAAAGATAGGTTAGGTTAGGTTAGGTAGGGTTGGTTAGGTTCGGTCATATATCTACGTTAATTTTAACTCCAATAAAAAAAATTGACCTCATACATAATGAAATGGGTAGCTTTATCATTTCATAAGAAAAAAATTTGAAAAAATATATTAATTCAGAAAAACTTGGCTTATTAGGCAAATCGGCCCTTGCATAGTAGGCCAAAAAGTGAGTTCTGGCTACTAGGTACGACATATATATATATATATATATATATATATATATATATATATATATATATATATACATACATACATACATACATACATACATACATACATACACACAATATTGAGCGGCCAGGACAAGAGGAAGCCATTAACATCAACAAGTCAACAAACAAGAGAAGGGAGGCAACAGATCAGGAATAACAGGAGGTCAACAGGCCGCCATAGCCAGCTCCAGGAGCGGAGGATTACAATCCTTCTAACATCTTAAGGAACCCTTAATCTTGCCCCTGACATTATGACGCAAGGTACTTTATCCAATCTTATTCCCCCACCCCCAACACTTGTCATTGGTCTCCTTTGCTATTGATAAAGTAGTCTCACTCTTGCTCTCTCTCTCTCTCTCTCTCTCTCTAGCCGAGTCTCTTGCTTGCTTTCTCTCTCTCTCTCTCTCTCTAGCCGAGTCTCTTGCTTGCTTTCTCTCTCTCTCTCTCTCTCTAGCCGAGTCTCTTGCTTGCTTTCTCTCTCTCTCTCTCTCTCTCTCTCTCTCTCTCTCTCTCTCTCTCTCTCTCTCTCTCTCTCTCTCTCTCTTGCTGACACTTGCTTACTTTTTCTCTCCCTCTCTCCCTCCCTCCCTCCCCCCCCCCCCCCTCTCTCTCTCTCTCTCACACACACACACACACACACACACACACACACACACACACACACACACACACACACTGATATTTCGGAACGGTTTTAAAACATTCCCTCCCCCCTCCCTCCCCCGCCGGCATCCGCACAAAGTGAATTAAGCCAATCTCTGCATGCTATGTGGTTTAGCATGCAAACTCGGCCTTGTCTTTCACTCCCGCTTGGAATTATTCCGAATGCAAATTAGAGCGTGGCGTTGTAGTGTTCCTCGCCTATTATGCTCCATCTCTTGGGGTCCAGACTTGGTTGGTACAAGTTAAGTGGTTCAGAGCGTACTATCCCAAACCACTTGGGCTGGACGGTAGAGCGACGGTCTCGCTTCTTGTGGGTCGGCGTTCAATCCCTGACCATCTACAAGTGGTTGGGCACCATTGAAGCCCCGGAAGCACCTCAAGGTAACCATTCCTTCCCACAGTCCCATCCCAAATCCTTATTCTGACCCTTTCCCAGTGCTATATAGTCGTAATGGCTTGGCGCGTTTTCCTGACATTTCCCTTCCCCCTCCACTATCTCAACAACGGCGAGGAAGACGAAGTAGGAACATAGAAATGATTAAGCTGAAGCTGAGAGAATCATTTCACATCCAAGAGAGGCAAAGGGAGCAAAATGTCAAAAGTGAAATAGACAGGAATCCGAAATACTTTTTCTAGTATGCAAAAACAAGAACAAAAACTCCATCCAACACTGGACCTTTGCACAAGGGTGATGGAACTTTCACAGATGACAGCAAAGATATGAGTGAAATACTGAGGCTTCAGTACGATCCTGTTTTCAGTGAATCCCTGACCACACTGATGATTGATGATCCAAATGAATTCTTCAATAATGTGACACCAACATCGAACCACACATCAGATGTCACCCTAACATCAGAGAACACTGTATAAACATCAGAGGTCCGCGGTTGTTCAACATCCTCCCAGCGAGCATAAGAAATATTGCCGGAACAACCGTGGACATCTTCAAGAGGAAACTAGATAGTTTCCTCCAAGGAGTGCCAGACCAACCGGGCTGTGGTGGGTATGTGGGCCTGCGGGCCGCTCCAAGCAACAGCCTGGTGAACCAAACTCTCACCAGTCAAGCCTGGCCTCGGGCCGGGCTTGGGGAGTAGAAGAACTCCCAGAACCCCATCAACCAGGTAATACCACTGGACTCTGAAGTAGCCATAGACAGCATGCCATGCACTCTGCACCAGGCCCAGACTCGTGGAATTCTATATTCATCAAGAAGTGTAAAACACCATTATCACAGACCCTAAACATCTTCTGGAGACTGAAGATACTGGCGTCATCCCTGACATACTTAAAAAAGCGGAGATCGCGCCATTTCACAAAGGAGGTAGTAAAGCAAATGCAACAAACTGACTGAGATTCAAGCACCAACAGCCTGTCTGAGCACATGAGCAATATCCTTTTAGAAAACACCGCTCACATCTGTACCCTTATTTCTGATACTCAACTGACGCTTCAAAGATCAATTCATCACCAACATATTTTTCAAGCATGAATTCCGCACCATCACACGCCAGCCACAGCAACGTTCATTACGTATTCAACATTCTACCATCAAATTGGGTGTGAAAAGTCTATAGTTATATTTCCAGTAAATTATTTAGTGAGGGACATGCATAACATTTTGATGATGAATTCCATATATCACTCAATCCCCCTCTTCCATATATCACTCAATCCCCCCTCTTCCATATATCACTCAATCCCCCTCTTCCATATATCACTCAATCCCCCTCTTCCATATTCCACCCTTTCCTCCTTTCCCTTCCCCCTCGTCCTCCCCCTCCTCCCCTAATTCCCCAACAGCCTCCCCACAAACAGCTAAACCCCCCACTGAACACAATCCCACACATGTTAACTGTCAACACTAACCCATTCCAGCACCGCCCTCATCAACTTCCAGGGCTCGTCTCGACCAATCACAGGCCATGGTACCATGGAAAGTACCATTTCCTGGCAGTACCCCAGACGAGGCATCGGTACCGTACAGGGTAACATCAAAGGCCATGGACATCTGTATGGACATCAGAGGTCCACTGGAACACTGAATGGACATCAGAGGCCAACTGGAACACTATGGACATCAGAGGTCTATGGCTATCTTGGTTATCTTGAGATAATTTCGGGGCTTAATGTCCTTGCGGCCCGGTCCTCGACCAGGCCTCATTTTTGTTAAACATCCCCAGGAAGCAGCCCGTAGCAGCTGTCTAAATCCAAAGTACCAAATTACTGCTAGGTAACAAGGGCATTAGGGTGAAAGACACTTTTTACCCATTTGTCTCCGCCTCCACCGGGGATCGAACCCGGAACCTCAGGACAACGAATTCAAAGCGCTGTCCACACAGCTGCAGGCGCCCAAGATTTGGCTCGTTAACCTCTTCCCAGTGTAAGAAAAACTGTAGAAAGACAAGTGGAAGACTGCCCAAGTGTTTAAAAGAAACTTGAACAAGTTCTTGCAGGAAGCTTATCTTCTCGAGAAGATAAGATAAGCGCCAAACCAACGGAGTAGTAATGGATATGCGGGTCGCTCCAAGCAACAACCTGACTGATCAAATTATCACCGGAGAAGTTTGACCCTCAAGATGGGCTAGTTACCTTGCGTTGATTCCGAAGGGTCAACGTCCCCGCGGCCCGGTCTCTGCCCAGGCCTCCTGGTTGATGGTCTGGTCAACCAGGCTGTTGAACGCGGCACCTCGCAGCCTGGCGTTTGAATCACAGCCTGGTTGATCAGGTATCCTTTGGAGGTGTTTATAGCGTTCTCTCTTGAACACTGTGAGGGGTCGGCCTTTTATGACCCTCATTAGAAAGGAGACGAGAGAGATACCAAATAATATACACATAGAAAATACTGGAGGGCCAGGTCCCAAATCTACTCAGTAAAATAACAACATACTGGAGTGAACGATATGGAAGAAAATGCAGAATAGAACCAGTGAAGAGCAGAGGTGCCATAGGCACAATCAGAGAACACTGTATAAACATCAGAGGTCCGCGGTTGTTCAACGTCCTCCCAGCGAGCATAAGAAATATTGCCGGAACAACCGTGGACATCAAGAAAAATTAGATTTTTTCTAAAAAAAAAAGTGCCGGACCAACCGGGCTGTGGTGGGTATGTGGGCCTGCGGGCCGCTCCAAGCAACAGCCTGGTGGACCAAACTCTCACAAGTCAAGCCTGGCCTCGGGCTGGACTTGGGGAGTAGAAGAACTCCCAGAACCCCATCAAGCTATCAAGCTTGATGGGGGTTAATGAGGTTAACAGCTATCAAGCTGTTATCAAGCAGGTATGCGTAGTGCAGGGGGCTCGGGGAATGAACTCTCGGTACTGCTTGATACCTGCTTGATGGGGTTCTGGTAATTATTCTACTCCCCAGGCCCGGTCCGAGGGCAGGCTTGACATGTGAGAGCTTGGTCCAACAGGCTGACTATACTTAAGCTACAGGTAAGATTTGGCTGATATATGTCTGTTGGTTGACCAGTCCAGCAACCAGGAGGCCTGGTCGGGGAACGGGCCGCGGGGAACGTTGAGCCTCGAAATCATCACAAGGTAACCGCCAAGTAAGGTTGCTTTTCGTGTCTACTGAAGCATCAATTTTTAACGATGACTTTGGTTATCGTAACCAAAGCCGGTAAGCCGTAAGACGGTCGGCCGAGCGGACAGCACGCTGGTCTTGTGATCCTGTGGTCCCGGGTTCGATCCCGGGCGCCGGCGAGAAACAATGGGCAGAGTTTGTTTCACCCTAAACCCCTGTTACCTAGCAGTAAAATAGGTACCTGGGTGTTAGTTAGCTGTCACGGGCTGCTTCCTAGGGGTGGAGGCCTGGTCGAGGACCGGGCCGCGGGACACTAAAGCCCCGAAATCATCTCAAGAAAACCTCAAGATATATCGTTCGCAAAAGATTACACTGCGGAATCGAACAGCATAAAATCGTTCCTTGTGTAAAGTATGCATCTGAATATGTTGCTTTGAAGCCAATTTTCCTTGCGCAAAAACATGCCAATTAAGACAAAAATTAAGACGCGTTCACCAGATGATATATTTATCTCATTTAGAGGACTTGAGTGTGTTTACATTTGGCAATAACTCAGTCTGAAGTGTTTACATTTGCTCGCGGCAGCTATTTCGTGAGGTAATTGTCAACAGTGTGGCTGAGAAGACCTCACCACTTGAACCAGGCCGTGGTGCCTCCGCCGGTCTGCAAGCTGCCAACACCAACAGTCCAGTCTGACGCAACAGTAAACTAGGAGGCCTTAAATGATAGATTTGTCGAATAAACTTGAGACACGAAGTATATTGGAGGAATAAGACGCTGGCAAGTTTACGATAATGAGATTTACTTATTCTGGCCCCATCTCTTCCTTTCTAACTTATTATTTTCTTCGACACTTCTTTTATCCCTCCTTTCCTTCCCTTTCTATTTTCTTCCCTCCCCTGACCATGCCGGGTACGCCTGCCCATCTCCCCCTGACCCACCTTCCTCCCGATAATCCCAAGTCGATATAAATTCAGAAAACTCACTCGAGGAAAAAATCAAATAAACGAGTTTCTTCAGCGCCTCGGGGCGAACGCGAAGCTATAAACTAAGGAGGAGGATTTTCTTTGGAAAAAATCTGTTTATCGCAACGAGAGGAATAATAAATATGGTGTCGTAAGACTATGATCAGCCGCCATGGTACGCTGTCAGTCACGGTACGCTGTCAGCCACGGTACGCTGTCAGTCACGGTACGCTGTCAGTCACGGTACGCTGTCAGTCACGGTACGCTGTCAGCCACGGTACGCTGTCAGCCACGGTACGCTGTCAGTCACGGTACGCTGTCAGTCACGGTACGCTGTCAGTCACGGTACGCTGTCAGCCACGGTACGCTGTCAGCCACGGTACGCTGTCAGTCACGGTACGCTGTCAGCCACGGTACGCTGTCAGCCACGGTACGCTGTCAGTCACGGTACGCTGTCAGTCACGGTACGCTGTCAGTCACGGTACGCTGTCAGTCACGGTACGCTGTCAGCCACGGTACGCTGTCAGTCACGGTACGCTGTCAGCCACGGTACGCTGTCAGTCACGGTACGCTGTCAGTCACGGTACGCTGTCAGTCACGGTACGCTGTCAGTCACTCGAGGGGCGGTCGCTGCTTCTAACTGATGCCTTGTTTCACATGTATCATGTCGAAGTTTATTTTAAGGTGAAAATTTTGCACGTCCCCCCCCCCCCTCAGTATATGCATTTTAAAGTCTGGACATATAGAGGATCAGTGGCTGGGTGTAGTGGAGGGAGTGGTGGTGTACGGGCATGAATAACCCGTAGGTGGTAAATGTTTGATGTGAATGTGTCCTTTTGTTGTGAAACATCTTGAAGTGTCTCTGGGTCTAGCTCATTATTCCACGCCTATATATATACACATGTAGCATACCTGGAGAGGTTCTGGATCATGTTCTACTCCCCAAGCCCGGCCTGAGGCCAGCCTTGACTTGAGAGAGTTTGGTCCAACGGGCCGTTGCTAGGAACGGCCCACAGGCCCACATTACAACACAGGCGTGTTGGTCCTGCACTTCTTGCAAGAACTTATTAAAGTGCCTCTTGAATACATCCACGGTTGTTCCGGCAATATTTCTTATACTCGCTGGGAGGTTGTTGAACAACCGTGGACCTCTGATGTTTATACAGTGTTCTTTGATTGTGTCTATGGCACCTCTGTTCTTTACTGGTTCTATTCTGCATTTGAACAACCGTGGACATCTTCAAGAGAAACTACATAGTTTTCTTCAAGAAGTGCCGGACTAACAGGGCTGTGGTGGATATGTGGGCCTGCGGGCCGCTCCAAGCAACAGCCTGGTGGACCAAGCTGTAACAAGTCTGACCTCGGGCGGGGCTTGGGGAGTAAAACTAACAGAACCCCATCAAGCAGGCATCAGGTATCAACATCCTCGCGGCCCGGTCTCTGGTCAGGCCGCAGTCTCTAGCTGATGGTCAACCAGGCTGTTATACCTCAGGCTGCGAGCAGCCGCGTCCAAGTCACCTTTGGAGGTGCTTATCGAGTTCTCTCTTGAACACTGTGAGAGGTCGGCCAGTTATGTCCCTTATGTGTAGTGGAAGCGTGTTGAACAGTCTCGGGCCTCTGATGTTGATAGTTCTCTCTTGAACATTGTTAGGGGTCGGCC
>NC_091199.1:12616425-12818925 GCF_040958095.1 Procambarus clarkii | reverse complement strand
AGAGAAAGGGGGGAGAGAAAGGGGGGAGAGAAAGGGGGGAGAGAGAGGAGGAGGTAGAGAGTGGGGGAAGAGAGAGGGGAGAGAGAGACAGACAGACTGGGGGGGGGGGAGGGTGGTGTGAGCAACAGAAGAAACAGAGAATGAGCCTTGGGAAATAATGGCCTGAAAATATAGAGGGTTGTGTTTGAAGAGGACAAGCTGTTGACACAAGAGCGGCAGTCTGGAGGCAGGAGCAGAAGAGCAGGAGGTGTAGAGGAGCAGGAGGAGTAGAGGAGCAGGAGGAGTAGAGGAGCAGGGGTAGAGGAGAAGCAGGAGTAGTAGAAGAGGAGCAGGAGTAGTAAAGGAGGAGTAGAGGAGCACGTGAAGGAGCAGGAATAGAAGTAGAGGGGCACGTGGATGGAGGAGGAGGAGGAGGAGCGATTATAGTGAGAGTTGATGGAGCGAGTATAGTGAGAGCAGTGAGAGAGCGAGCTCAGAACGCGTATAACACACACTCACCCAAGATGCTCCTCGAAGACACAGCTCCCCCTCAACCCGTCATCCCACTTCACAGAAAACTTGGACACCAGCAATTCAGCCGGTAACCAAAGTATAAATCGTTTCTCTAAATTAAACACCAACACGTCTCAACAATGTTTCTTCAGGCGTACTCTCTGTGTACCCGGCTGACCAGCTTCCTGATGAATGCCTTCGCCTCCGCACTGTTACGTCAGGGTGCGAGCAGCCGCGTCTAACAGCCTGGTTGATCAGTCCAGCAACCAGGAGGCCTGGTCGACGACCGGGCCGCGGGGACACTAAGCCCCGGAAGCACCTCAAGGTAACCTCAAGGTAAGGTAACCGTCTGGAATAGGCTCATGACTCCCTATGGGGGTAATGCCCCCCAATGCCGGCCTCTACTAAAGGCTTACCAGTCTCTTGTAGAGTTGCAGAGCCTAGAGGCCTTTCTAGGCCTAATTTTGTAGAGGTCTTCATTTTCTACCGGCCTCTAGTTGAGGCCGATAGTGACGCCGGCCTTGCTAGATGCCTGGAGCATACCTGAAGAGGGTTCTAGGAGTTCTTCTACTCCTAGAGCCCGACCCGGGGCCAAGCTCGACTTTTGACAGCGTGGTCCACCAGGCTGTTGCTTGAAGCGGCCCGCAGGCCCACATACCCACCACAGCCCGGTTGGTCCGGCACTTCTCTTAAAAAACAGTACAGTTTTCTCTTGAAGATGTCCACGGTTGTTCCGGCAATATTTCTTATAGTCGCTGGGAGGACGTTGAACAACCGCGGCCCTCTGATGGTTATACATCCCAATCCCTCACTCTCTATACATCCATGATTTGGGTGTACTCATGTCGGAAGACCTTACCTTTAAAGAACACAATAAAGTAGCCGTCACAACTGCAAGAAAAATGACAGGTTGGATTATAAGAACCTTTCACACTAGAGATGCTAAACCTATGATGATACTCTTCAAGACGCTAGTGCTCTCTAGAGTGGAGTACTGCTGCACAATGACAGCCCTTTTCAAAGCTGGATAAATTGCTGACCTGGAGAGCGTGCAGAGATCCTTTACAGCTAGAATCCACTCAGTAAAACATCTAAACTACTGGGACCGACTAAAGAGCCTAAATTTGTATTCTCTTGAACGCAGGCGGGAGAGAGACATAATAATTTACACGTGGAAAATATTAGAGGGGCTGGTCCCAAACCTGCACACAGAAATAACAGCACATGAGACCAGGAGGCATGGCAGGATGTGCAGAATACCCCCGTTGAAGAGCAGAGGTGCAACAGGTACTCTGAGAGAGAACTATCAACATCAGAGGCCCGAGACTGTTCAACACGCTTCTACTACACATAAGGGGCATAACTGGCCGACCCCTCACAGTGTTCAAGAGAGAACTATCAACATCAGAGGCCCGAGACTGTTCAACACGCTTCCACTACACATAAGGGGCATAACTGGCCGACCCCTCACAGTGTTCAAGAGAGAACTATCAACATCAGAGGCCCGAGACTGTTCAACACGCTTCCACTACACATAAGGGGCATAACTGGCCGACCCCTCACAGTGTTCAAGAGAGAACTATCAACATCAGAGGCCCGAGACTGTTCAACACGCTTCCACTACACATAAGGGGCATAACTGGCCGACCCCTCACAGTGTTCAAGAGAGAACTATCAACATCAGAGGCCCGAGACTGTTCAACACGCTTCCACTACACATAAGGGGCATAACTGGCCGACCCCTCACAGTGTTCAAGAGAGAACTATCAACATCAGAGGCCCGAGACTGTTCAACACGCTTCCACTACACATAAGGGGCATAACTGGCCGACCCCTCACAGTGTTCAAGAGAGAACTCTATAAGCACCTCAAAAGGATACCTGATCAACAAGGCTGTGATTCATACGTCAGGCTGCGAGCAGCCGCGTCCAACAACCTGGTTGGCCAGTCCAGCAACGAGGAGGCCTGGTCGACGACCAGGCCGTGGGGTCGCTAAGCCCCGAAACCACTTCAAGGTAACCTCTAAATGCTTCGGCACTATTCCTTCCCTCTGTCCTATCCTCAATCCTCCCCCCCCCCTCCTTTCCCCTTATATAGTCCTAATGGCTTAGTGCCTTCTCCTGATAATTACCTTCCCCACTCTGGCCCCAGATATACAAGTACACAAGTACTTTAACACAAAGTACTTGTACACAAAGTACACCAATACACCCTCCCTGGCTTTGGCCCCTGGAGAGGCCACTCCAGACCAACACCCAGACAGCAAATCCAGAGTCTCCTGAGACTGATGGATGCCCACCATCCACAAGTATTAAACAATTCTCACCTAAAGTTCTGCAAGTGTTCACAGACCACTAGGTATAGTGTAGGCCCCAGAGACTCGTAGTGTATATTCTCACCCAGCTTACATACACAACACTGAACACTCGTGTATTATTTTCAGCACTCCTGAAAATAAATCATGCCTCCCTATATTCTGAATTTGCTAAAACGCCAATATTTTACTAATGCAGACAAAATATCATTTCCTGTTGCAAATGCAACCTGAGCGCGTTATACAGGCTATATTTTCAAGTATTTACTACCATCCTACCCAGGCTTTGCGCCCTGGAGAGGCCACTCCAGACCGACAACCAGAGCGCAACTCCATAGTCTCCTGAGACTGATGGATGCCTACTATGGATTTGCACCATTATCCATCTGGAACACTGAAATTGTGCAGGAGTTTTCAGGGAAAGCGTCAAGCCATTACGACTATATAGCACTGGGAAGGAGTCAGGATTAGGATTTGGGATGGGACGGGAGGGGAAGGGGGGGAGGAATGGTGCCCAACCACTTGGACGGTCGTTGATTGAACGTCGACCTGCATGAAGCGAGACCGTCGCTCTACCGTCCAGCCGAAACAATCGCCTCCTGTGACAATCACCCAAGATCCCTCCAGTACTGCGCCAACACTGATGATTCAGTCCAATCGTCAACAGGACTTTTGGTCCAATCGTCAACAGGACTTTTGGTCCTATCATCAACCAGGCAGGCTGTAAGGTTTATTGAGATATCTAGAAACGAAGAGAAAGAGGGGGGGCGGAATTATTCTGGTGACAGCCACCTCTTCACAACACACTATTACTGTAACCATCTTCACTACACATAACTATAACCATCTTCACTACACAACCTGTAACACTGTAACCATCTTCACTACACATAACCTGGAGCTGTGCAAGACCATCTTCATGTCTGTAACCATCATCATTACCTGGGCACTTCACTTATTTCACTTAAATCACCTCAGTGATTTAAATAGACCCAGTGAGGAGCAGAGGTGCCATAGGCACAATCAGAGAACATTATATGAACATCAGAGGTCCGCGGTTGTTCAACATCCTCCTAGCTAGCTTAAGAAATATTGCCGGAACAAAGATGTTAGTCTCCAAGCAGCATTTAGACAAGTTCTTGCAAGAAATGCCGGACCAACCAGGCTGTGGTGAATACGTGGGTCTGCGGGCCGCTCCAAACAACAGCCTGTTGAACCTAGCTCTCACAAGTCCAGCCGGGCCGGGCTTGGGAAGTTGTTGAACTCCCGAAACCCTCTGCAGACCCTGCAGGTCGCTTCTAGCAACAGCCTGACCGGTCATCAAAAAAATGCCTGCCCTTCACTAGTCTGCGATGTAAAAGAAATCTCGAAACCTACCTTGAGATTACCTTGAGGTGCTTCCGGGGCTTAGCGTCCCCGCGGTCCGGTCGTCGACCAGGCCTCCTGGTTGCTGGACTGATCAACCAGGCTGTTGGACGCGGCTGCTCGCAGCCTGACGTATGAGTCACAGCCTGGTTGATCAGGCTGTGACCAACCAGCCACAAGTAAATCACAAGTGCTTTACAACATCCACACGTCAACATCAGGTAAACCAAGTATAGGAACCTAAACCAACGTTGTGTATGATAGCGCTCTGACTGTAACCTTTTGACTTCTCCCCAAATGTGCAGTGATTACCCAAACACTCTCCCCAAACGTTACCAGATTAGAGTATATCTCTGCTTGTTTTCTCTCTCCTATTGTCTCTGTTTTATTGCTGCAAGTGTGAGATAATTAAAGTGGAGTCCCCCAAAAACAAATCCACTTAAACTCGAGGCAGAGTAGACGAAATAACTATTAGCAACATGCAGTCGAGTTACTATATATATATACTAACATATATATATAGTATATATAGTTAGTATATATATCTGGCATATACCCGAAGTGGGTTTTAAGAGTTCTTCCCCTTCTCAATCCTGGCCTGGGGCCCAGGCTTGTCTTGTGATCATCGGCCCACTTAATTAGCAACTTAATGGAGCGAGAGATACAGAAGTACGAGGATAAGGACTTGAGATAGAACGGAGGAAAGGAATGGTGCCCAACCACTTTGACGATCAGGGTTTGAATGCCGACCTTAAGAGGCGAGAACACCCTATTGACATCAGAGGTCCACGGCTCTTCAACCTTAGAAATAAGTTGGAAATATTGCCGGGACAAAGATTGAAATATTAAAATGGGAACAAACTAATGATCAGCCGTCTCAAGGTAGCCGGCATGTGATGTCAGGAAGGACTTCGGGCCGCTACCAACAACAGCCTAACTAATCAGCCAGGCTCTGGGTTATCTTGAGGTTATCTTGAGATGATTTCGGGGCTTTTTAGTGTCCCCGCGGCCCGGTCCTCGACCAGGCCTCCACCCCCAGGAAGCAGCCCGTGACAGCTGACTAACACCCAGGTACCTATTTTACTGCTAGGTAACAGGAGCATAGGGTGAAAGAAACTCTGCCCATTATTTCTCGCCGGCGCCTGGGATCGAACCCAGGACCACAGGATCACAACTCCCGCGTGCTCTCCGCTCGGCCGATCGGCTCCCTGGGTGCTTGAAAGAAAAAACAATCACATTTAAATCGCAAGAAACACACACAAGTGAGCAATATAAAACAGCTGAGATACGCGTGGGAGGAAGTTTGGGAATTACGCTAGTGAGCGAGCACAGTGGACCCAGCGTTTAGTGAAGAGGAAAAATAATAAGTAATTAAGGCCAACAATACAGCCTCCTGCCTGAGACTGTCTTGGACGCTTCACCCGGGAATGGCTCTGTTGATATTTTCCTGCTCAGGTCATGCCGAGTTGTTTGTTGTTGATGTTTGAGATTCAGCTGCTTGGAACAACAAGTTGCAAGTAGCACGGGCTATGGTGAGCCCGTAGTGGAGTTACCTGGCACAGACGCGGGGCTGGGCCGAGTTGCAGCTGAGGCAAACATTGTTTGGAGATGTGAGAGAGGAAAGGAGGCAGAAAAAAAAGGTCAAGTTGAAGTAGGAGAGAAAGGAAAATGTCTGGAAAGGGAGGACTGAGGGTGTAACAGTATGACGGAGACGGGTAACGGTGATAAGTTCCAGGGGGCCAGATTCACGAAAGCACTTACGCAAGCACTTACGAACCAGTACAACTTTTCTCAATCTTTGGCGGCTTTGTTTACAATTATTAAACAGTTAATGAGCTCCGAAGCACCAGGAGGCTGTTTATAACAATAACAACAGTTGAATGGGAAGTTTTCATGCTGGTAAACTGTTTAATAAATGTAACCAAAGCCGTCAAAGATTGAGGAAAGATGTACACGTTCGCAAGTGCTTGCGTAAGTGCTTTCGTGAATCTGGCCCCAGGTACTTGGATATGGTAGAAACGAGGAACTTTAACGAAACACAGGGTACAGGACACAATCAGACAATCATATATGGAAAAGCAATATGTATCTGCGGAATTATGATGTCTGACGACCTGACATATAGTGAACATGACCAAGCAAATATAGCGGCGGCCAGGAAAATGATAGGGTGGATTTTGAGAACGTTCAAATCCAGAAACCCCACAGCAATGTTAATACTATTTAAATCACTGGTGCTGTCCCGTCTTGAGTATTGCTCGCTACTCACTTCCCCTTTCAGAGCGGGAGAGAGATCTCTGAATACAGAGAACATATACGGCACGCAGAGGCGGGACCAAAGAGCCAAAGCTCAACCCTCGAAAACACAACTAGGCGAGTACACTAGGCGAGTACACTAGGAAATGATGTGGTGGAGGCTGACTCCATACACAGTTTCAAATATAAGTATGATAGAGCCCAGTAGGCTCAGGAATTTGTACACCAGTTGATTGACGGTTGAGAGGCGGGATCAAAGAGACAAAGCTCAACCCCGCAAGCACAACTAGGTGAGTAGACACACAGTATCTACCGACCTTGCATCTATATTGCGTCTACCTTGCGTCTCTTCCGGAAGTACTCAAATGCAGGGCAAGTGGGTAAACAGGAAAGGAAAACTGCACTCAAGGGTGAATTTCCTAAATCACCGTTGGGTGCAGTTTACTGTGCACCCCCATACTCACCCTGTGAGCGGAAGTGTATTGTGCACCCCATACTCATCCTGTAAGCGGTAGTGTATTGTGCACCCCATACTCATCCTGTGAGCGGTAGTGTATTGTGCACCCCATACTCATCCTGTGAGCGGTAGTGTATTGTGCCCCCCATACTCATTCTGTGAGCGGTAGTGTATTGTGCACCCCAAACTCATTCTGTGAGCGGTAGTGTATTGTGCACCCCAAACTCATTCTGTGAGCGGTAGTGTATTGTGCACCCCAAACTCATCCTGTGAGCGGTAGTGTATTGTGCACCCCATACTCATCCTGTGAGCGGTAGTGTATTGTGCACCCCATACTCATCCTGTGAGCGGTAGTGTATTGTGCCCCCCAAACTCATCCTGTGAGCGGTAGTGTATTGTGCACCCCAAACTCATCCTGTGAGCGGTAGTGTATTGTGCACCCCAAACTCATCCTGTGAGCGGTTGTGTATTGTGCACCCCATACTCATTCTGTGAGTGGTAGTGTATTGTGCACCCCATACTCATTCTGTGAGCGGTAGTGTATTGTGCACCCCATACTCATTCTGTGAGCGGTAGTGTATTGTGCACCCCAAACTCATTCTGTGAGCGGTAGTGTATTGTGCACCCCAAACTCATCCTGTGAGCGGTAGTGTATTGTGCACCCCCATACTCATCCTGTGAGCGGTAGTGTATTGTGCACCCCATACTCATCCTGTGAGCGAGAGAAAATGTATTCCAGCGCAGAAACAGCCGTAATCACAGCTCAGCGGAGAGTGGCACATCAACACAGCCTGCAACACATCATTAAACATCGGAAGGAGATCTTGTGAAAATACTTCAAATAATTTAAATATTAGATACTACAGTTTAATAGAAGAGTAATGTAATGGAAGATCTTCAAGAGGAAACTAGATTTATTCCTCCAAGGAGTGCCGGACCAACCGGGCTGTGGTGGGTATGTGGGCCTGCGGGCCGCTCCAAGCAACAGCCTGGTGGACCAAACTCTCACAAGTCAAGCCTGGCCTCGGGCCGGGCTTGGGAAGTAGATGAACTCCCAGAACCCCATCAAGCAGGTTTCAAGTTGGTGTTTGGCATACTTAGTCTTCAAGGTAAGGTGACCTAGGTTCACACCACACAGCTTATATACAGAAATATCTCGTATGGCGGGTATCTGCTACAAGCTCTATATCATACGGGCTCACCATAGCCCGTGCTGCTTGAAACTTTTTGTTCCAGGAAGCAAATCTTAAACAACAACAATACAAGCTATATATGGATACAGTGCAAGGATTTCAGAAGTTGGGATTGTAAGTGCCAGATCCCGCTTCCAGCTGGCTCCGAGAGGAGGCAAGAGCCCTCCACATACAAAATTCACGACCTCCACTTTAATTATTTTTCTTTTTGCGCTTTCGATGGCCTTGGTAGGGATGGGGGGGGGAGGGAGGGAGAAAGATGGGGAGTAGAAATTCTGGAAATGGTGAACTGAAGCAAAAGTTCGGTGGCCTGTCCACCTTGGCATTGTCATCAGTTAATGGTGAGAGTGATGTTCTTGTATGGTGACGGCCGGCACTTGGGGGGAGGGGGGGAGGCTCCTTGTTGATTGGGTGGACAACCTCCAAGTATAGCAGGATGATGTGGCATGTTTGGTGGAGTGTAGCCAGGTTAATGTGGCATGTTTGGTGGAGTGTAGCCAGGTTAATGTGGCATGCTTGGTGGAGTGTAGCAGGTTCATGTGGCATGCTTGGTGGAGTGTAGCAGGTTCATGTGGCATGTTTGGTGGAGTGTAGCAGGTTCATGTGGCATGTTTGGTGGAGTGTAGCAGGTTCATGTGGCATGTTTGGTGGAGTGTAGCAGGTTCATGTGACATGTTTGGTGGAGTGTAGCCAGGTTAATGTGGCATGTTTGGTGGAGTGTAGCCAGGTTAATGTGGCATGTTTGGTGGAGTGTAGCCAGGTTAATGTGGCATGTTTGGTGGAGTGTAGCCAGGTTAATGTGGCATGTTTGGTGGAGTGTAGCCAGGTTAATGTGGCATGTTTGGTGGAGTGTAGCCAGGTTAATGTGGCATGTTTGGTGGAGTGTAGCCAGGTTAATGTGGCATGTTTGGTGGAGTGTAGCCAGGTTAATGTGGCATGTTTGGTGGAGTGTAGCAGGTTCATGTGGCATGTTTGGTGGAGTGTAGCAGGTTCATGTGGCATGTTTGGTGGAGTGTAGCCAGGTTAATGTGGCATGTTTGGTGGAGTGTAGCAGGTTCATGTGGCATGTTTGGTGGAGTGTAGCCAGGTTAATGTGGCATGCTTGGTGGAGTGTAGCCAGGTTAATGTGGCATGTTTGGTGGAGTGTAGCCAGGTTAATGTGGCATGCTTGGTGGAGTGTAGCAGGTTGATGTGGCATGTTTGGTGGAGTGTAGCCAGGTTAATGTGGCATGCTTGGTGGAGTGTAGCCAGGTTAATGTGGCATGTTTGGTGGAGTGTAGCCAGGTTAATGTGGCATGCTTGGTGGAGTGTAGCAGGTTGATGTGGCATGTTTGGTGGAGTGTAGCCAGGTTGATGTGGCATGTTTGGTGGAGTGACGGCCTTAATGACCCATTTGGTGGGTTCGGTCCCTCTGCTGTGCAGAGTTGGTGTTGACGCTCTCATCATCGCTATACACGGTGTATCGTCAGTAATACATGATTTACTTAGTGGAGTATCTGTTATCTCGCCTGCTAGATACGCAGTTCTTCTCACATTTTCCTTTCCATCTGGTTGATACCTGGTTGATGGTGTTCTGGGAGTTCTACTCCCCAAGCCCGGCCCGAGGCCAGGCTTGACTTGTGAGAGTTTGGTCCACCAGGCTGTTGCTTGGAGCGACCCGCAGGCCCACATACCCACCACAGCCCGGTTGGTCCGGCACTCCTTGGAGGAATAAATCTAGTTTCCTCTTGAAGATGTCCGCGGTTGTTCTGGCAATATTTATTATGCTTGCTGGGAGGACGTTGAACAACCACGGACCTCTGATGTTTATACAGTGTTCTCTGATTGTGACTATGGCACCTCTGCTCTTCACTGGTTCAATCTTGCATTTTCTTCCATATCGTTCACTCCAGTACGTTGTTATTTTACTGTGTAGATTTGGTACTTGGCCCTCCAGTATCTTCCAGGTGTATATTATTTGATATCTCTCTCGTCTTCTTTCTAGTGAGTACATTTGGAGGGCTTTGAGACGATCCCAATAATTTAGGTGCTTTATCTCGTCTATGCGTGCCGTATATGTTCTCTGTATTCCCTCTATTTCAGCAATCTCTCCTGCTCTGAAGGGGGAAGTGAGTACTGAGCAGTACTCAAGACGGGACAACACAAGTGACTTGAAGAGTACAACCATTGTGATGGGATCCCTGGATTTGAAAGTTCTCGTAATCCATCCTATCATTTTTCTGGCTGTCGCAATATTTGCTTGGTTATGCTCCTTAAACGTTAGGTCGTCAGACATTATTATTCCCAAATCCTTTACATGCTGTTTTCCTACTATGGGTACATTTGATTGTGTTTTGTACTCTGTATTATGTTTAAGGTCCTCATTTTTACCGTACCTGAGTACCTGGAATTTATCACTGTTAAACATCATGTTATTTTCTGATGCCCAGTCGAAAACTTTATTAATATCAGCTTGAAGTTTTTCAGTGTCTTCAGCCGAGATAATTTTCATATTGATTTTTGTGTCATCTGTAAAGGATGATACGAAGCTGTGACTTGTATTTTTGTCTATATCTGATATGAGAATAAGGAAAAGCAGCGGTGCAAGGAATGTACCCTGAGGTACAGAGCTTTTAACTGCACTTGGACTAGATTTTATATGGTTGACCGTTACTCGCTGAGTCCTGTATCTCTTCCCTCCCTCTCTCCCCCCTCCCGCCCTGCTTGCTAGGTGCCCCGCGCCAAGTTGGAGCCGTAGTTCACAGCTTGCTAGGTTGTTCATAGTCATCAATATGTTGGGGCTTACTCCCTAGCCAGGCCGGTCCTGGGGGCGGGGCGGGGGCTGAAGAGGGGGCGGGGCGGGGGCTGAAGAGGGGGCGGGGCGGGGGCTGAAGAGGGAACGGGGCGGGGGTGAAGAGGGGGGAGAGGCCAGTCGATGGAGAGGGGAGGACGGGTACCAGCCCCGGCCACGCCCTTGCCTCAGTAACCTGAGGGAAGGGGAGGGGGAAAACAGGAGAGAGGGAGGTTAGATAAACAGAAGGGTTGGAGAGGAGAGAAAAAGGCAGGGATAGAGGTGCGAGAAAAGGGAAAGGATGGGAGAGAAAAAATTAATGTGGAGGAAAGGCAAGTTAATGATGACCAAACCACGCATGAGAAGAGGGAGAGACGACGACGTTTCGGTCCGTCCTGGACCATTACCAAGTGGTCTAATGGTCCAGGACGGACCGAAACGTCGTCGCCTCTCCCTCTTCTGACGTGTGGGTCTGGTCGTCATACCTTCAGCCACGCTATTGTAACTCATCGTCTGCAAGGTAAGGCAATTACCAGGAGAATGTGATAAGCCATTACGACTAATCAGCACTTGAGGGAAAGGGGAGAGGGAGAGGGAGAGGTGAAAGGGGGAGGGAGGGGGCAGAAAGGGAGAAGGAGCAAATGGAAGGATAAATGTGTATGGTGTTACGGCAATCTCCTGCTTAGGCATTAGATCCTGCCTGTTCAATTTACCGCCTACTCACCCACGTATCTGCATGCTCCAATATAAGGAATCAACGACGACAACAATACATGCTCAGACACCTCTGTGTCTTGACAGATACCCCCCCCCACCCCCCTCCAGTAATCGAGACACCTGGACACCTGCTGTCTGGGGGCAAGCGCCACTCACCGCTCGACCAGCCACTAACTGCTTGCTTAACACTGCCGGCCCATAGTTACCTGCGACATCAGCGCCATCTACACTAGCCCTGACGCTTGTGTTAAGTGGATAAGGGGCATTGTTTCCCTGGAAACACAAACCGAAACTGTCCCTATTTTCCGCTTGTTACAACTTGTAATATAGTTGTTACATTTTGGCTTAACGTGTTTATGACGTATTAGAACGTTGTTACAACTTGCTACATTGGTTGTTATAACTGATCAGGAAGTGTTAAAACTTGTTCGAACGTTGTACCAACGTCGTACTTTCGGTGTGTGTTTAGCGGGTTGTTGCTAGTCATTTTTGTTATATTAAATATTTTAAGTGATTATTCTCTTTATATTACCCAAAGTAAAGAGGTCAGAAGCAGTCTTATTTACTTTATTTTACTTTTTTTATTTAATGTGATTGGTACAACACCAGGCAGAATAGCCACTGCTCTATTTCTCACATTAACGTCACAATGGAGGCCTGGTCAAAGACCGGACCGAGCGGACGGTGATCCACGGAACCAACAAAAAGTAGGTAGTATTGGACCATGGTTACGTGTGTATTGACCAGGACAATGTTGTCCAGGACAATGTTGTCCAGGACAATAGTGACCAGGACAATAGTGAGCAGGACAATAGTGAGCAGGACAATAGTGACCAGGACAATAGTGACCAGGACAATAGTGACCAGGACAATAGTGACCAGGACAATAGTGACCAGGACAATGTTGACCAGGACAATGTTGACCAGGACAATAGTGACCAGGACAATAGTGACCAGGACAATGTTGACCAGGACAATGTTGACCAGGACAATATTGACCAGGACAATATTGACCAGGACAATAGTGACCAGGACAATAGTGACCAGGACAATATTGACCAGGACAATAGTGACCAGGACAATAGTGACCAGGACAATAGTGACCAGGACAATAGTGACCAGGACAATAGTGACCAGGACAATATTGACCAGGACAATAGTGACCAGGACAATGTAAACCTTGTAAATCGGCACGTGTGGAAAATGTATTTGTTTCAAAAGGCTTATATGCTCTGTGGTGTTTGTTCTGCCCGTATATGGCTTTTTGAATGGCTTTACTCTCGGCTTTGTGGAGCGACGCAATTTCTCTTTGTTTTGTTTCCAGGGTCAATGGCATATTACCTCGATATTACCCGTTCCGATTTCGAGGCTCCTCCCGTACCATGACCTGTGGCCAGCCTTTCCCCGGGTGCCTTACCTTGGAGTTGTTCCGGGGCTTAGCGTCCCCGCGGCCCGGTCATCGACCAGGCCTCCTCGTTGCTGGACTGGTCAACCAGGCTACGTATGAATCACAGCCTGGTTGATCAGGCCTTGTCTGTATATTGGTCATCGAAGCCCAGCGAGGTTTGAGTGACAGCTTTAATGATTGACAACATAAGGTTGTTCTCCAGTACTCTCTTATCTAGTTCCTTTGCTTTCACAAGATAAACTTCCATATATTTTAAACTTGGTCCCATAACAAAATGTGGGTTTTGCTGTGCATTTCGTAAACACCGCTTTCACACCACCACTTTAGAAAAGAAAGACAAAAAAAAGACACACAGAGACTGTTCCATCTTTCCTAGCGCAATGACCTCACCTTGTTCTGTTGTGAAGACCTACTGCAACCTTTTGTTGAGTTCTTCACACACTTCTTTGTCATTCTCTGTGTACCTGTCCTCACCCATTATAAGTTTCATCACCTGTTCTTTCACTGTTGTTTTCCTCCTGATGTGACTGTGGAGTAGCTTTGGTTCAATCTTGGTTGGTTGGTTAGGGATTGGTTGGGGTGGGTGGGTGGGTGTAGTGTGTGTGTGTGTGTGTGTGTGTGTGTGTGTGTGTGTGTGTGTGTGTGTGTGTGTGTGTGTGTGTGCGTGCGTGCGTGCGTGCGTGCGTGCGTGCGTGCGTGCGTGCGTGCGTGCGTGCGTGCGTGCTGGGAGGGGGGGAGGGGGGGGGCGAGAGTTTGAGCGCGATAGCACAGGAAGGAGGAAGACGTTCCAGATCACGTGAAGTGACACAGGTAGACGCATGAGGAAGGAGGAGGAAGGAGGAGGCAGGCTACCAGGCTGGTGGTAATGGTGTGGAGGCGCAGCTTGGCCTGGTAGGGTTGTGGTGCACCCCCCAACACTCCCGGGCAGGGGCGGGGCACACACCTGCCTCTCTATATACGCTGTCACTAACATTATTTGCCTTCCTGAGATACCAGTTAAAGCTGGACTGCGAGATGGGAGAGTGGGTCGCGGTAGGTGTAGTGTGGGTTGGGTGTGGAGGTGTAGTGTGGGTTGGGTGTGGAGGTGTAGTGTGGGTTGGGTGTGGAGGTGTAGTGTGGGTTGGGTGTGGAGGTGTAGTGTGGGTTGGGTGTGGAGGTGTAGTGTGGGTTGGGTGTGGAGGTGTAATGTGGGTTGGGTGTGGAGGTGTAGTGTGAGTTGGGTGTGGAGGTGTAGTGTGGGTTGGGTGTGGAGGTGTAGTGTGGGTTGGGTGTGGAGGTGTAGTGTGGGTTGGGTGTGGAGGTGTAGTGTGGGTTGGGTGTGGAGGTGTAGTGTGGGTTGGGTGTGGAGGTGTAGTGTGGATTTGGTGTGGAGGTGTAGTGTGGATTGGGTGTGGACGTGTAGTGTGGATTGGGTGTGGAGGTGTAGTGTGGATTGGGTGTGGAGGTGTAGTGTGGATTGGGTGTGGAGGTGTAGTGTGGATTGGGTGTGGAGGTGTAGTGTGAGTTGGGTGTGGAGGTGTAGTGTGAGTTGGGTGTGGAGGTGTAGTGTGGGTTGGGTGTGGAGGTGTAGTGTGGGTTGGGTGTGGAGGTGGAGAGTGGGTTGGGTGTGGAGGTGGAGAGTGGGTTGGGTGTGGAGGTGTAGTGTGGGTTGGGTGTGGAGGTGTAGTGTGGGTTGGGTGTAGTGTGGTGTAAGGGGTAGCACTCTCAAATTCTGGGACGAGCCTCGTCGCAAACTTCTGAACCTTTTTACGTGTTCGTCCAGGTTGGGGCTCCACGACAGGGCTGCATACTCTAAAAACTGGTCTCACGTAGGTGGTGTACAGCGATCCAAATGCCTCCTTGTTAAAGAGACAACAAATGGAATGTAACAACTGGAATGCATAAGACACTGATGTGGTGTAGGCAGACAGCATACACAGTTTCAAGTGTATATATGATAGAGCCCAGTAGGCTCAGGAACCTGTACACCAGTTGATTGACGGTTGAGAGGCGGGACCAATGAGCCGAAGCTCAACCCTCGCAAGCACAACTAGGTGAGTACACACAGCGGGGGCCTTGCAGCTGAGTGGACATCGCTTGGGAGTCTTAGTCCTAATGGCCGGGATTCGATTCCCGGTGGAGGCGGAAACAAATGGGCAGTTTCTTTCACCCTGATGCATCTGTTCGCCTAGCAGTAAATAGGTACCTAGGAGTTAGACAGCTGCTACGGGCTGCTTCCTAGGGACGTGTGTATGTGTTTTTTTCAAATATATCTAGTAGACATAATAGAGGAAAAATAGATTAGTTAGAAAGGCGGGGACCAAGAGCTAATAGCTCGATTTTGCAGACACAAATAGTAAACACACACACACACACATTTATATATTTTAAAAGCGTCTTTTAAACGGAGTTGTTGGCAGCTGGAGAATCGTGGTGGGGGAAATAGCTCGGAAATTGAGTTTTTTGGTCAGAAAACTCGCCTGTGTGTAACTACCCGCACGCTTGGAATGGGCGATAGGGAAGGGGGGGGGGGTAAATTACAACATGTATAGGTTTGTCTGTAGGGCACGTTTACGGGGCAGCGTCACTCATCCTGGGAGTGACCACATCGCCACCGTGAGAGCAGGGGTGTACCGTGTTCAATCTTGAACACTGTGATGGGTCGGCCAGTTATGTCCCTTATGTGTAGTGGAAGCGTGTTGAACAGTCTCGGGCCTCTGATGTTGATAGTTCTCTCTTGAACACTGTGAGGGGTCGGCCAGTTATGTCCCTTATGTGTAGTGGAAGCGTGTTGAACAGTCTCGGGCCTCTGATGTTGATAGTTCTCTCTTGAACACTGTGAGGGGTCGGCCAGTTATGTCCCTTATGTGTAGTGGAAGCGTGTTGAACAGTCTCGGGCCTCTGATGTTAATAGTTCTCTCTTGAACACTGTGAGGGGTCGGCCAGTTATGTCCCTTATGTGTAGTGGAAGCGTGTTGAACAGTCTCGCGCCTCTGATGTTGATAGTTCTCTCTCAGAGTACCTGTTGCACCTCTGCTCTTCAACGGAGGTATTCTATATCGTCAAAAGTTCATGTACAATACCCCCAATACGAAGAAAACAGATTGTATTATTAACTCTTGTACCCAGCCAGAGCTGGAACGTAACTGCGTGAAGTGAGACGTTCGTCAAACAAGGAGTCTACCTTACCCAAAACTCGGCTTTGTCCATGTTACCTTGTCGCAAGGTAAGGTAAGGCAAGGTAAGGTAAGGCAAGATAAGGTAAGGCAAGATAAGGTAAGGCAAGATAAGGTAAGGCAAGGTAAGGTATGCTTTATTACTTGTGGGACGTTCGCGATGTACTCGAATATTTTCAGTGTATGACCCTCAACAACGGAGCTCAGCAATAATATGAACAAAACTACTTTGGGATACAGTAGTTGTCGGCTTCTGACTTCTCTGAGTAGGCCTACCTTGAGGTGCTTCCGGGGCTTAGCGTCCCCGCGGCCCGGTCGTCGACCAGGCCTCCTGGTTGCTGGACTGATCAACCAGGCTGTTGGACACGGCTGCTCGCAGTCTGACGTATGAGTCACAGCCTGGTTGATCAGGCCTAGAGCTATGCTTTCCCACAGCTCACGTTTAAAGCAATTTAGGGCTCAGGCAAGAGAAACAATTTGACTGAATTACCACTTAAACAATGTTTAACCATTTTAGAGTTTAGTGTAATGTATTGTTGTATATTTTTACTCTTATATTTTAAACAATACTGACATACACGAGCTATGGATTCTCATTTTCTTCCCTCCCACCACGGAAATGGCGCTCGTTCAAGGCGAGTATAACTTAAGAATTGGGAAACATTAGCGGTAATAACCTGCCTTGTGGTGCGAATACACCGAATACTGGTTCGAATACATGTATCCCACCAGCCCCGCTCCTCAGAGTTCATACCACTGTAGCCTAACATTCCACCAACCACTCTTCCACCTGTATTTATGTCTGTAGGTTAGATTACCATTTTTAAAGCACTACAATCACCTTCTGTGGTTGATTGTTCAATAAATCCCTGAACTATATGTTTAGCAGATCTCTCACCCTGTCCATGGAGGACAGAAGAAAATGTATATATATGCTGGTTAGCATTGTAAATGTCTGGCCACGTCTGTGGCCGAAAAAACTCTCCGACCTCAACGACGCATTTATGAATTTTAATGTACCGAGTAATCTAACCCTGCATTTTATATTTAAATTAATATTATATTAAATTTTGTGTATAGTTAGGCCCAAATTAGGTGAGGTGAGGCGTTTAGGTTCTGTTGGCGATTATTTAGGTGATGTGATGAAGCATTTACAATGATGTGGTGAAGCATTTACAGTGATGTGGTGAAGCATTTACAGTGATGCGATTCCAACAGACGACGTCGGCGAAGCACTGTTCGCGCAAAATGTCCGAACTAGCGTCAAAAGATTGTAATTGACTTAGCTAAACGAACTAGGGAGGTTCCGTTCCTGAACCAATTATGTGCCTTTGTAACCCTTTACACCACCGCCCACGGGATGGGTATGGGGTGCATAACAAAGAGAGACATTGACGTCACCCTTTGTGAATCGTGTTTAAAGTGTTTTTCATTCGTAAATTAGTGGTTTGACCGCTGGATTAACGAGCCTTTGCCCTTTGATGATAAGGATGGCCTGAATACACACACACAGGACGCAATACGTGTTCCTGGAGCTCCACATGGTGAAGCCACCCTCATTTCTCTTGCTTTCAGTTCCAGTTTAGTACTGGTTAGAAAGGCGGGGTCCAAGAGGTAGTAACTCGTTTCTACAGGCCCTAATAGTTAATACTTGATTTGCATTATGCAGGAAACACAAGCTGTACGATCACACACACAGATCACACTAACGTGATGCATCAAATGAACAAATCCACAAGGGCCATGACGAGGATTCGAACCTGCGTCCGGGAGCATCCCATAGAGCATCGTTGTGGGTTCATCTACATTCTATCTTGTGTAGCTTCCGAGGATCAATGGTCCCGCGGCCCGGTCTCCGACCAGCCTCCGACACCCCGTTACATGGTCTCTCTCGCAGCCAAATACCTTACCTCGAGATCAACTTAAGGAGATTTCGAGGATCAATGTCCCCGCGGCGCGGTCTCTGACCAGGCCTCCTGGTTGCTGGTCTGATTAACCAGGCTGTTGGACGTTGTCTGAGGTATGAATTATGACAAAATCTACCATCACTTCTCAGACATGCGTCTCTCATCACTTCTCAGACACACGTCTCTCGTCCCTAGAGTGAACTATAGGGCATTACTGCACTAGAGGGTGGAAAACTAAAACACTCTGGTTGATACCTGGTTGATGGGGTTCTGGGAGTTCTTCTACTCCCCAAGCCCGGCCCGAGGCCAGGCTTGACTTGTGAGAGTTTGGTCCACCAGGCTGTTGCTTGGAGCGGCCCGCAGGCCCACACACCCACCACAGCCCGGTTGGTCCGGTACTCCTTGGAGGAAACTATCCAGTTTTCTCTTGAAGATGTCCACGGTTGTTCCGGCAATATTTCTTATAGTCGCTGGGAGGTCGTTGAACAACCGCGGACCTCTGATGTTTATACAGTGTTCTCTGATTGTGCCTATGGCACCTCTGCTCTTCACTGGTTCTATTCTGCCTTTTCTTCCATATCGTTCACTCCAGTACGTTGTTATCTGTGTAGAATTGGTACTTGGCCCTCCAGTATCTTCCAGGTGTATAATATTTGGTATCTCTCTCGTCTCCTTTCTAGAGAGTACATTTGGAGAGCTTTGAGACGATCCCAATAATTTAGGTGCTTTATCGCGTCAATGCGTGCCGTATATGTTCTCTGTATTCCCTCTGTTTCAGCAATCTCTCCTGCTCTGAAGGGGGAAGTGAGTACTGAGCAGTACTCAAGACGGGACAACACAAGTGACTTGAAGAGTACAACCATTGTGATGGGATCCCTGGAGTTGAAAGTTCTCGTAATCCATCCTATAATTTTTCTGGCTGACGCAATATTTGCTTATTACTCTAAGGCACTCTAGAGTACTCTCTAGGGCACTCTAAAGTACTCTCTAGAGTTCTCTAGAGTACTGGCTTACTCTAGGGCACTACTGCACTCTAGGGCACTACTACACTAGAAGGTGGAAACCTATAAAACACTCTAGTGCATTAGAGGGTGGAAAACTGTGGCACATTTACTGCTCCAGTTAAGGCTTGAGAAATTGGTGACCTGCTGAACGTGCAATGAATTCTGGAGAACTGCCTTAATCCATTCAATAAAATACTCTAAATTATAGGGAATGTTTAAAATACTTTATCGTCTACCTTCTACCATTAAATCTAATATCGTTCTGCTCTTTCATTCCTCTACTCCTCCTGCTCCTACACATGCCCCTCTTCTACTCCTCCTCTACTACTCCTGCTTCTCCTCTACTCCTCCTGCTTCTCCTCTACTCCTCCTGCTTCTCCTCTACTCCTCCTGCTTCTCCTCTACTCCTCCTGCTTCTCCTCTACTCCTCCTGCTTCTCCTCTACTCCTCCTGCTTCTCCTCTACTCCTGCTCCTCTACTCCTCCTGCTGCTCCTCTACTCCTGCTGCTCCTCTACACCTCCTGCTCTTCTGCTCCTGCCTCCAGACTGCCGCTCTTGTGTCAACAGCTTGTCCTCTTCAAACACAACCCTCTATATTTTCAGGCCATTATTTCCCAAGGCTCATTCTCTGTTTCTTCTGTTGCTCACACCACCCTCCTCCCCCAGTCTGTCTGTGTCTCTGTCTCTCTCTCCCCCCCCCCCATAATAAAGCCGAGCCGAGGAACGAATGATAGAGAGTTGTCATTAAGGAAGGTAGCGCCAAACTGTAGTTGCTGGTGGCTGAAAGTCTTGTTACAGTAAGTCTTCTGGTGATGCTTGGCAATATTGGTCTTCTGCGTAAGATTATGACCGCCCACATCTATCTCCGTCGTTGGAGATTGACGAATTGACAGCACCAGCCAGGACGGTTAGACTTCTAAGGTCTGGAAAAGTTCTCGATCTTCTCCTTGTTGCTGCTTACAGCCTAATGGTTGTTGCTGCTTAAAGCTACAACCATTACTCTCGCTCACAGCTATACAAGATCCTGGGTTGGGATCGAAATACAATATACATTTCCAGGTTGCTGACGTGGCCTGCATGATAGGGGGGGGGGGGGGGTGGCCTGCATGATGGGGGGGGGGGTGGCCTGCATGATGGGGGGGGGAGTGGTGGCCTGCATGATGGGGGGGGAGTGGTGGCCTGCCCCCTGTGTTGGGGGTTCATTTTTTTCTTTATACTTTTGGGTTTTGGTCTACCTGTCGTGTTCTATGTTACGATTTTATGTCTTCTTGTGTGCCCTTCACGCCTATGATTTTGTACTTTAAGGTGTTTCTTTTGTATCCAATTTAGAAATCTTTCATATGAAGAAAGATTAACAAAGCTTAAGTTGCATTCACTGGAAAGGCGAAGAGTTAGGGGTGACATGATAGAGGTTTACAAGTGGATGAATGGACATAACAAGGGGGATATTAATAGGGTATTAAAATATCAACACAAGACAGAACACGAAACAATGGGTATAAATTGGATAAATTTAGATTTAGGAAAAACTTGGGTAAATACTGGTTCAGTAACAGGGTTGTTGATTTGTGGAACCAATTGCCGCGTAACGTGGTGGAGGTGGGGTCCCTCGATTGTTTCAAGCGCGGGTTGGACAAGTATATGAGTGGGAATGGGTGGTTATAGATAGGAGGTGCCTTGTATGGGCCAATAGGCCTTATGTTCTTATGTATTTCTTTTTATGTACTGCTTAGCATTTTCTGCATGTAAAAATAAATACAAAAAAAAATCTACACTTCCTCGTATTTCAAAATAGTGGGTTATTATTTTCATTGTTTAAATATTACATACCAATTAGGAAATGTGTATAAATCCTTTGTTACAACTGAACCAGAAAATCATTTACACTACCTCCAGGTGTACCTCCTCAAGAGACCAATACCAAGGGCCTCCCTCGCCATACCTGGGGAAGAAATAACCACAATTAACAACATTAATTAAATACAATTATAGGAGACACTAAGAGGCCCAGGTAATAGGAGTGGTGGTCATAGCTCCTCACACAAGACACACTAATAGCCTCAATTGCCTTCCAACAATCCCCCTTTAAGGCGGCTGACATTCCTGTCCCAGAAAATGAACCAAGGAATACTTAAGCAGCGCGCGCCAAGGTAGGTGTGGCGTTAAGCTGTACTATTCCCAGGGGCGACGGCGCTAAGGCTTTATCGTAGTGCTCAGTGTAGGAACATGTGTGTGCTTGAGTGTGGTGGAGGCGGCTCACAGGTGATGGTCAAGGAGGCTGTGAAGGCCGGAGGGCAGTGGATTGTCGCGTAAGTTGTTGTTCTTATAGATTCAGCTACTCGGAACAACTTCCAAGTAGCACGGGCTATGGTGAGCCCGTAACTTACCTGGCACAGGAGCGGAGCAAGTAGCACGGGCTATGGTGAGCCCGTAACTTACCTGGCACTGGAGCGGGGCAAATAGCGCGGGCTATGGTGAGCTCGTAATTTACCTGGCACAGGAGCGGGGCAAGTAGCACGAGCTATGGTGAGCCCGTAGTACACATACCTGGCACAGGAGCGGTGCCGTCTCGGGAATGTCGCGTAAGGCGAGGCATTAATTAACGTTCGAGGGCCTACCTGATGTCTGGGGCTTAACTTCCTCGCGACCCGGTCTCCGACCAGGCCTCCTGGTTGATGTTGTGGTCAACCAGGATGTTGAACGGAGCTGCTCGCAGCCTGACGAATAAATCACAGCTTGGTTGATCACTTATCATTTGGAGATGCTTATCAAGTTCTCTCTTAAACACTGTGAGGGTGTCGCCATATTATAGAATGGATATAAATTCACTTGAACGTGTCCAGCGTAGGATGACTAAGTTAATTCCCCAAATTAGAAATCTTTCATATGAAGAAAGATTAACAAAGCTTAAGTTGCATTCACTGGAAAGGCGAAGAGTTAGGGGTGACATGATAGAGGTTTACAAGTGGATGAATGGACATAACCGGGGGGATATTAATAGGGTATTAAAAGTATCAACACAGGACAGAACACGAAACAATGGATATAAATTGGATAAGTTTAGATTTAGGAAAGACTTGGGTAAATACTGGTTCAGTAACAGGGTTGTTGATTTGTGGAACCAATTGCCGCGTAACATTGTGGAGGTGGGGTCCCTCGATTGTTTCAAGCACGGGTTGGACAAGTATATGAGTGGGATTGGGTGGTTATAGAATAGGAGCTGCCTCGTATGGGCCAATAGGCCTTCTGCAGTTACCTTTGTTCTTATGTTCTTATGTTCTTAGGGTCGGCCAGTTATGTCCCTTATGTGTAGTGGAAGCGTGTTGAACAGTCTCGGGCCTCTGATGTTGATAGTTCTCTCTTGAACACTGTGAGGGGTCGGCCAGTTATGTCCCTTATGTGTAGTGGAAGCGTGCTGAACAGTCTCGGGCCTCTGATGTTGATAGAGTTCTCTCTCAGAGTACCTGTTGCACCTCTGCTTTTCAACAGGGGCATTCTGCACATCCTGCCATGCCTCCTGGTCTCATGTGGTGTTATTTCCGTGTGCAATCCGCCCTGGAGGGCGGGGCGTCGTCAGGGGGAAACGAATTAGTTGGACATAAAAATATTAATCTTCTAAGTCAGTTTCGCAAATCTTGGTTCAACTCTCGGACAGGAAGAGTCAAATCGGAAGTTACAGGGGCTCTGTGGACGAATAGAATCAGCGCCATAAGTGAAACACACTTAGTCTAATATTCTTTGGCGTTGTGAAATCAAGTTAAAAGTTAACATAGGTGGTCACTTGATCCCTGCACACAGGTACTGCGCGTGGATACCAAACATGTTACTGCGGGTATTACTGATAGTGAACCTGAGAAGCCAAGTGGGTAGAAAATGGTTCTGTAGTACAGTAGCTACAGTATGTACAAAGCGGGTACAGAGAAACACTATTAAGAAAGTGCATCAAGTACAAAGTACATCTATATTCAAGCAGGTCCAACAGACACAAAGCGGGTAATTGAGAGATCCGGACAGCTCGCGTGTCAGTGCAGAGTTGCATTATTCATCATTCATTATTCTCGACTCCCGCCCAGTCCCCGCCAACTGTTACTCTGTTAGAGCAGCCTCCTGACCCCGCCCCCCCCCCCCCCCACCACGGGGAGGGGAGCGCTGATAGTGCGGGGAGAAGGGGTTGCGCACACAGCGTGGGGTGAAGAGGTGCACAGATAGGGGGTGGGGAGAAGGGCTACCTACCTACCTTGAGGCTACCTTGAGGTGCTTCCGGGGCTTAGTGTCCCCGCGGCCCGGTCGTCGACCAGGCCTCCTGGTTGCTGGACTGATCAACCAGGCTGTTAGACGCGGCTGCTCGCAGCCTGACGTATGAGTCACAGCCTGGTTGATCAGGTATCCTTTGGAGGTGCTTATCCAGTTCTCTCTTGAACACTGTGAGGGGTCGGCCAGTTATGCCCCTTATGTGTAGTGGAAGCGTGTTGAACAGTCTCGGGCCTCTGATGTTGATAGAGTTCTCTCTCAGAGTACCTGTTGCACCTCTGCTTTTCAACGGGGGTATTCTGCACATCCTGCCATGTCTTCTGGTCTCATGTGGTGTTATTTCTGTGTGCAGGTTTGGGACCAGCCCCTCAATTATTTTCCACGTGTAAATTATTATGTATCTCTCCCGCCTGCGCTCAAGGGAGTACAGATTTAGGCTCTTTAGTCGGTCCCAGTAATTTAGATGTTTTACTGAGTGGATTCTAGCAGTAAAGGATCTCTGCACGCTCTCTAGGTCAGCAATTTCTCCAGCTTTGAAAGGGGCTGTCATTGTGCAGCAGTACTCCACTCTAGATAGCACAAGCGTTTTGAAAAGTATCAAGAAAAGGGGGCGTAAAAAATGTAATGGGGGAGGTAGGATTACCTTCAGGTGATCCAGATTGGGAGAAAGGGTGCAGAGATGCTTTACAAATTTAAGGATACCATGTGGGATAGAAATGGGGACAAAGAGACAGGAAAACGGGCCCCCTGAGGTGGGCCCAGAGATGGAGACACGTGACGGGGTGACAGGTGGGGCCAGTCCTCCCTGCTGAACGAATCGTCCGTATAGCAACTATGTGACGGACCGCCAGAAAAGTTGACTTTTGTATTACTGAACCTGGACAAACCGTAATTTTTGTTTAGACCACAACATAAATGTAGATCCTAACCTGACCTCTCCTAGAGATTTTTGGCCTAATACATGTTTAGGCCTAATATAGTACATATGTGTGTGCTATACTAGGCCTAGGAATATTTAAATTTAGTGTTTACCTAATTTTTTCCGGACTCTTATAAAATTAAGAATACAAAAAGTGGTTTACTGGAAGACCATTATTACATATTGGTACTTTCAACGCAATAGTTACTTTAAGTACTATCATTTCAGGAGGGGTTGGGTTGGGGGGGGGGGGTGGACTGGATGTAAGGGGAGAGGAATCCAAGGCCGGGATGGGGAAGGAGGGATAGAAAAGCTGCCGCAACCAGCAACAGATATGAGAGAGAGGCTTGAGAACACGGGCCAGGCGGGGAGATAGGGGAGAGACGGCTGGGATGAAGGGAGACAGGGCGGGCAGATAAGAGGAACGGCGGGAAGATACGAGGGAGACAGAGGAGACAGAATATATAAAATAGGGAAAAGGTCAAATTTAAACCCACGAAAAAACGTCCTTGATTATAAAGCCGTGACTTGGGAGGCCATAGATCGCTCAGATAGATTAGTACACCAAGGGCCTAACAACCCTAAAGGGAGCCGGTCGGCCGAACGGACAGCACACTATACTTGTGATCCTGTGGTCCTGGGTTCGATCCCAGGCGCCGGCGAGAAACAATGGGCAGAGTTTCTTTCACCCTATGCCCCTGTTACCTAGCAATAAAATAGGTACCTGGGTGTTAGTCAGCTGTCTCAGGTTACTTCCTGGGGGTGGAGGCCTGGTCGAGGACCGGGCCGTGGGGACACTGAGCCCCGTGATTATCTCAAGATAACCCTACCATCTCCTGAACAACAAGAGCTCGTCTACACTGTAGATCAGGTAGATGAGTAGAACACGTTGGACCTCATTTTCACCATTACAAATACAACGATAACAAATACCTGTTGCTCAGATCACAACCTAATTAAAGTTCTGACAAACATGAGGAGTAGACCTGCATAACCAGTCCCGAGCCCCAGGGGAGGAGAATTCAGAAAATTCAATTTTAATAATAAACAGATTAACTGAGAGCAAATAAACCAAGACCTCACAGAAATAAGCTGGGAAGAACAGCTAGAAAATGCAAACCTGAACCAGTGCCTGGAAAAAAAACTCAGTAGTTCTAGAAATATGTTCAAACCGCATACCCCTAAGAAAAAAGAGGAAGAGATTTAGACTGGAACGGGAACGGCGTTCCCGGCTTGTATAGGGATCTAGATGAAGTAAAGTGTAAAGTGTGTGGACAAAGAGAGGGACACACACTCGAACACTATATTTTCGATTGTAGTAAAATTGGGCCACTTAAGAGATAAATCTAAGCTCACGCTTTACGATGTGGCAACCTATCTTATTACCAAGGACAAAATACCTGAAATCCTTGCGCTGTATCCATATTTCGCTTCCGGTAGATAAACGACATATGAGATTAAGAATCAAAGTGTATTGTGAAGACTACTAATAAACAGCAGCTCCCCTATGACACTGTAATATCTTCACTGCTCAAACAATTGTTTATTAGCGATAAAACCTACCATGTATAATGACTTACTATTAATATATAGCTCTTGAAATAGAACATTCTCCGTAACTAGCTGCCATTGTAGTTGTAAGGTGTGGAGGATAGTTGAAATTGTTTATGTAATAATCTAAGTTGAGATCTGATAAGGATCTTTTGTGCCCTCTGTAATGCTTTTTGCGCTACCGCTCACAGGATGGGTATGGGGTGCACAATAAACTAGCCGTCTCCGGCGGGAACAATCAAATCTATAGGCGAAGAAAACGAATCGCGGAACACTTTGAGAGTCGCACCCTATCTCAAGAACGACGAAGAAGGTTAGGTAGAAAAATAGAAACATTTGAACTCAAGCTACAAGAATCATACAAAACCCAGGAGAGGCAGAGGGCAAAAGGCCATCAGTGAAATAAAGAGAAATCCGAAATATTTTTTCTCCTATGCAAAATCAAGATCAAAAACCACATCTAGTATCGGGCCCCTGCGAAAGGGAGATGGAACTGCACCGATGACAACAAAGAAATGGCAACACCGATGACAAGAAACTAAACACTAAATACTGATAAATCAAATTATTTTTTCATGGATATGACACCAACATCACATCATATATCAGATGTAACCCTATTCCCACTGGATTTTGAAGCAGCCATAAACAGTATGCCTATTCACTCTGCACCAGGCCCGGATTCTTGGAACTCCATATTCATCAAGAACTGTAAAAAAAACACTGTCACAGGCCCTCCACATTCTGTGGAGACAAAGCCTAGATACTGGCGTTATCCCTGACATACTAAAAACAGCAGAGATAGCACCACTCCATAAAGGAGGAAATAAGGCAGAGGCAAAAAATTAAAGACCGATAGCACTAACATCACACATCATAAAAATCTTTGAGAGTGCTAAGAAGTAAGATCACAAAATACATGGAATCACAGCATCTCCATAACCCCGGACAACATGGTTTCAGAACAGGGCGCTCTTGCCTGTCACAGTTGCTGGACCACTATGATATGGCATTAGATGCTATGGAAGACAAACAAAACGCTGATGTAATTTACACAGATTTCGCAAAAGCCTTTGACAAATGTGACCATGGTGTTATTGCACATAAAATGCGTGCAAAGGGAATTACCGGAAAAATAGGCAGATGGATCTACAATTACTTGAATAACAGAACCCAATGTGCAATAGTCAACACAATAAAATCCAGCCCATCAACCGTGAAGAGCTCAGTCCCCCAGGGTACTGTGCTTGCTCCAGTACTTTTTCTCATCTTCATATCGGACATAGACAAGGACACAACCTATAGTACTGTATCATCCTTTGCGGATGACACTAGGATTTTCCTGAGAGTAGGCAACATAGTGGACACGGCAAACCTCTAAACCGATGTAAATCAGGTCTTTCTATGGGCTACAGAAAATAAAATGGTATTTAATGAAGAACCAGATCCTGTGCTACGGAAAAAAATGAAAATATAAAAACGGAAAGCACGTACAAAACCCAGTCAAATCATAACATAGAACGAAAAAGCAATGAAAAGGATTTGGGTGTACTCATGTCTGAAGACCATACATTTAAAGAACACAATAAAGTTGTCACAACTGCAAGAAAAATAAAATAAAATACAAGATTGGATAACAAGAACCAATTAAACTAGAGATGAAATACAGATGATGATACTTTTCAAGACGCTAGTGCTCTCCAGAGTGAAATACTGTTGCACAATGACAGCCTCTTTCAAAGCTGGAGAAATTGCTGATTTGGAGAGCGTGCAGAGATCCTTTACTGCTAGACTTCACTCGGTAAAACATCTAAACTACTGGGACCGACTAAAATGCCTAAATCTGTATTCTCTTGAGCGCAGGCGGGAGAGATACATAATAATTTACACGTGGAAAATAGTAGAGGAGCTGGTCCCAAACCTGCACACAGAAATAACATCACATGAGACCAGAAGACATGGCAGGATGTGCAAAATACCCCCGTTGAAGAGCAGAGGTGCAATAGGTACTATGAGAGAGAACTCTATTAACATCAAATGCCCGAGACTGTTCAACACTCTTCCACTACACATAAGGCATAACAAGGGGCATAACTGGCCGACCCCTCACAGTGTTCAAGAGAGAACTCGATAAGCACCTCCAAAGGATACCTGATCAACCAAACTGTGACTCATACATCAGGCTGCGAGCAGCTGCGTCCAACAGCCTGGTTGACCAGTCCAGCAACGAGGAGGCCTGGGCGATGACCGTGCTGCGAGGAGGCATGGGCGATGACCGGGCCGCGAGGACGCTAAGGCCCGAAATCATCGCAAGATAAGACGACGGGAAGACAGGAGGAAGGCAAGTAAGCCGAGATGCAGACAATGGTCTGATAAGGTAAAGGCAGAGAGAGATAAGCACAAGAAGCGTGAGCTCGCGCGCGCACAAAATACACCAGCTCCCCGCCTGCACTCTCCCACGTTGGTTATGGCTGTCACTTGCAGGGAGGAGTGCCGCCACTCTCCCCTCCATCACCAACACACTTGAGGAGTGCTTCCACTCTCCCTCCATCACCAACACACTTGAGGAGTGCCTCCACTCTCCCTCCATCACCAACACACTTGAGGAGTGCCTCCACTCTCCCCTCCATCACCAACACACTTGAGGAGTGCCTCCACTCTCCCTTCCATCACCAACACGCCGCCGCTTCTAGCCGCTAGATGGCTTCTCTCCATTTGCACCAGATTTATACCCTGAAAACAATATTGTTTACCTCCGTACCTACGGCAGTAAACATGGTACCAGCCACTTACATTCCCTCCCACCTCCACGTGCTCCCACAGCACCCACCTCCACGTGCTCCCACAGCACCCACCTCCACGTGCTCCCACAGCACCCACCTCCACGTGCTCCCACAGCACCCACCTACACGTGCTCCCACAGCACCCACCTACACACCTTTAACCGTCACCTCAGTAGTGTTCAACCCCCATAATGCTCACACTTAAGCCAATTAAAACGGGACACCCCCCCAAAAAAATGAACATTTAAAATTGTCTTGAGAGATTTGTTCTTAAACAATATGGGCCGAAATATTTCCTGTATTTGGCCCGTGTGCAGTGTAACGCCCACGGGCCTGCTTGATGGGGTCCTGGAGTTGTTCTACTCCCCAAGCCCGGCCCGAGGCCAGGTTCTACTCCCCCAAGCCCGGCCCGAGGCCAGGTTCTACTCCCCCAAGCCCGGCCCGAGGCCAGGCTTGACTTGTGAGAGCTTGGAAACGTACGAAAATAAATCAACCCCAAACTAACCTATAGAGGCCGATGCACAGAATGCGTTAATATTACGGCGCTTTAATTTAATTTGATCTAATCCATTAAAATGGGACGTATTACGTAGCAATGTGTTTATGGGCGAGGGGAATGATCAGGAAAAAGCGCCAGGCCATTACGACTATATCGCACCGCGATAGGATCAGGGTAAGGATTAGGGATGGGACAGGGGGAAAGGAATGGTGCCCAACCACTTATGGACGGTCGGGGATTGAACGCCGAACTTTATGAAGTTAGACCCTCCGCTCTACCGTCCAACCCAACGGGTAGAAAAGTTTATGTCAATTATGTCTTGCCACCGGTGGCCAACTTTCTCTCAGGATCTATTCAACATTTCCCGCTATATCTTTTGCTACACTAAGGTGAAGAAAATGCAGAATAGACCCAGTGAAGAGCAGAGGTGCCATAGGCACAATCAGAGAACACTGTATAAACATCAGAGGTCCGCGGTTGTTCAACGTCCTCCCAGCGAGCATCAGAAATATTGCCGGAACAACCATGGACTTCAAGATAAAACTAGACTGTTTTCTAAAAAAAAACGTGCCGGACCAACCGGGCTGTGGTCGGTATGTGGGCCTGCGGGCCGCTCCAAGCAACAGCCTAGTGGACCAAACTCTCACAAGTCTAGCCTGGCCTCGGGCCGGGCTTGGGGAGTAGAACAACTCCCAGAACCCCATCAACCAGGTAAGGTATTTTATTGAACATATTTGGGACCTGACCTCCTAGCGTCTTCCACGTATATGTGATACCTATCTCGTCTCTTCTCCGGGGCATACACTCTAGAGAGCACTGTGACGGTCCCAACAGGTCGCCTTGTACTGTGTCTCGGAACCTTTATGTTCTTTTTACCCCCGCTATTTCAGATATATTCCATGACTTTAAAGCGGAGGTCAGTACCAAGCAATATTCCCGTCAGAGAAGTACGAGCGGGTTGGGAGAGAGAGCTGTGGTTGCATTCCTGGGATTCCAAGTCTCCTCATCCACTTCTATTTTCCCTGGTATGCTGCTCGGATATGCGTTAGGTCGGTGGACATACCTTGCGGGGATCAACGTCCCCGCGACTCGGTCTCTGACTAGGCCTCCTGTTTAGTATCAATGCTACCTCATTCACTCTTGTGTTCGTGATATCCTCATAATGCAGCCACAGTCTGCCAGTGCAGACTACTCATCACATGCCTCTGTATAAATAGCCATCCTGTGTGATAGGGATTTTTAGCACCACGTAGATTGTACTCCCTGTACTCCCCTTTACACACACTGTACTCCCCTTTACATAGTCTAGGGGTAGCTGCATAACTGTTGATGTACCTAAATTTGTTAATAAAAAAAAAATGTGTTTGGTGATGTAGCCAAGGAGACTGTTGGGTGGAGCAGCTCGCAGCCTGACGTATGAATCAAAGCCTGGTTGATCATTAAACCAAGTTCATATAAATGATGCTGCTTATTGTGTAAGATCTAATTATATCTCGTATCCAGTTTAAGTTTCTCATTTTTCCTATGTAAAAAAGCTGAAATTTATCACTTATGATTAATATGTTCTTTTCCCTGCTGATTGGAAGCCTTTATTGACATCAGTTTGAAGTGTTTCAGTGTCTTCCACTGCTGTACTGTGATTCCAGGAGCTTTTACCCAGGCTGTGATTCATAGGTCTGGCTGCAAGCAGCCGCGTCCAACAGCCTGGTTGACCAGTCCAGCAACCAGGAGGCCTGGTCGATGACCGGGCCGCGGGAACACTACACCCCGGAACCATCACCAGGAAATCACAAGGAGGAAACATTCATGCTGACTGTGGTATCCTTTGCAAAGGACTATGACATACTGTGATTTGTATTTACGTCTATTCTATGATGTGATGATGATAAAGTAGCGGTACAGCATTTTGATGATACAGTGTCCCCGACGCCAAGTCTATGGTCACGCCATAGACTGGGAGTTACTTAAGTGGACTTAAGTGGGAGCTTAAGACTTAAGTAAGTGGACTTAAGGAAGCTGGTCGGCCGAGCGGACAGCACGCTGGACTTGTGATCCTGTGGTCCCGGGTTCGATCCCGGGCGCCGACGAGAAACAATGGGCAGAGTTTCTTTCACCCTATGCCCCTGTTACCTAGCAGTAAAATAGATACCTGGGTGTTAGTCAGCTGTCACGGGCTGCTTCCTGGGGGTGGAGACCTGGTCGAGGACCGGGCCGCGGGGACACTAAAGCCCCGAAATTATCTCAAGATAACCTCAAGATAACGCCTCCTGGTTGATGATGCGGCCCTGGATTCATCAAGCAGTTACGAAGGTACTTACGAACCTGTAAATCTTTCCTCATTGTTTGGCGGCTTTGTTTACATTAATTAAACAGGTTTACGAGCGTCCAAACTTGCCAGTCAAATGTTGTTATTGTTTAAACAGTTTCTTGGTGCTTCGGAGCTCACATCTTTAATGATTGTAAACAAAGCCGCCAGGGATCGAGTTCAAATGGTCAGGTTCGTAAGTACTCGCGTAACTACTTGATGAATCCAGGATCAGGTTCGTAAGTACTTGCGTAATCCAGCCCCAGGTGTTAATCACGTTCTCTTTTGAACAGGCTTACTACTCTGTTAATAATGCAATTTATATTCAGAATAGCTATGTTGAAAAGTCTTCCACACTTCATGTTTATATAATTTTCTCTTAGGGAGACTTATTGCACCTATTCTTTTCAATGCGTCTACTTTAAACATTCCGCCATGATATATTGTGCAACATTGCCTCATTGAAATGTTGGGATGCAACATGGAATCTAAGAAATCCTTCTACTAACATAAACAAGGCGGAGGGGGGGAGGGGGGGGGAGGGGGTTCCACAAGAAAGAGTGATAAATAAGCTAATCCTAGTCATATACAAGTGTATTTTTGAGTCATTGTTGTGTTGAATTTGTCTCATTTAAACAGTATCAAGAATAAAGACGGAAACAGTCGTCTTAGTTGACAATGAAATCCCTGAGTGTTTAACTAAAGTATTTTACTTTAAGTATTTTACTTAAACACTTACCTAAAGTATGACCCGGAATTATCCCAGAGGCACAAAGGTTAAGAAATGCTGCTCATAATACATGCAGAATTACCCAAAGACCACCTATATATATAGGTTCAAAAGTCAACTTTATACACTTTCAAAGAGCAAGTTGTCAACCATGCCGTGGTGCCTATGCCACAAGCACTAACAGTTTTACTGATCAAGCCATTAACTAGAAGGTCTGGTCAGAGACTGTAGGAAAATGATGCTTGGCGGGCCGCTGCAAGCAACAGCCTGGTGGACGAAACTCTCACAAGTCAAGCTTGGCCTCGGGCCGGGCTTGGGGAGTAGAAGAACTCCCAGAACCCCATCAACCAGGTATCATCCAGGAACCACATCAAAAAATGTTTATCCTCCGTCACTAAGTGATGGGTTGTCGTGTGTTGTTTGAAAGGTTCTTGTAGTCCTGCCTCAGTTGTCTACCGGTGGTGACGCGTTAATTGTCCTGTTAAAACGTTTCTCTGACATGATTACTGACCTGGTTAAGTCTATAGGATTCAGCTTCAGCTCCTGGACCTGTGATTTTCAGCTGTCGGAAGATTTGTAATCTTATCATGCTTCTCCCCCCACCTCTCTGTACTTTCTATAAGCTTCTTTATTCCCAATCACTTCCTCCTCCTCCTCCTCCTCTCCCTCCACCATTATCTCCCCTTTCTCTCATTATCTCTCTCTCTCCCATCCCTTTTCCATTTACCCGGCATCTTGATAACTCACCACCAAAGCATCAGGCAAACCCCGCGCGTAGGAACTGCACCGCAATACACCATCTTTTAGAAAGCCCCGCACCCGGGCTCCTAATTTTTATACAGTGTACGCACACGACCACCAGCGCGCACGCACATACGCTCTCACAGGCAAGCTCACACACACACACACACACACACACACACACACACACAAATCCTTCTCATAATTTTAGCATCATCAATGTTTGCTAATGAACCAAAATTATGAGAAAGATTAAGACAGAGGACAGCTTGAGGCTTCAAGAAAGCTTGGACAAACTGAAAGAATGGTCCATTCCAGAAGGAATAGCTTTTCAACGGGGGTATTCTGCACATCCTGCCATGCCTTCTGGTCTCATATGGTGTTATTTCTGTGTACAGGGTTGGGACCAGCCCCTCTAATATTTTCCACGTATAAATTAATATATATAGTTTGCCTTCGCTTTAAAGAATCCTAATTGAAACATTTTATTAGACCAAATAATTTCGATGTTCCATTGAAAAGATTCGTTCTGTAAAAGGTCTCTGCACGCTCTCCAGGTCAGCAATTTCTCCAGCTTTGAAAGGGGCTGTCATTGTGCAGCAGTACTCCACTCTAGACAGCACTAGCGTCTTGAAGAGTATCACTGGAAGAGTATCACTTGAAGAGTATCACTGGTACAGCATCTCTTGTTTGAAAGGTTCTTCCCTGGAAACACAAACCGAAACTGTCTCTATTTTCCGCTTGTTACAATTTGTAATAAAGTTGTTACATCTTGGCTTAACGTGGTTATGACGCATTAGAACGTTGTTACAACTTACTATATTGGTTGTTATAACTAGTTAGGTGTTAATACTTGTTCGAACGTTGTACCAACGTCGTAGTTTCGGTGTGTGTTTGGCGGGAATTGTTATACAACCTGTCGTTTTTCTTGACGTTGTGACTATTACTTTATTGCGTTCTTTAACGGTAAGGTCTTCTGCCATGGTTGCTCATCATTCTAAGAGGACCCTCTGCCACTCGCCCGTTGCAAGACATCAGTACACTAACAGCACAACCATAAGACGACTACCACTATAATTTGCATACCGATTGCCTCAAGATGCGGCCACCCACTACACATTTTCCCTCATCTCTTCCTTTTCCCTCTCTACGAATTTTAGGCTTTGCAAAAGGATACTCCAAAAATACTAATCCACAATTACTGTATATATTATATATATATATATATATATATATATATATATATATATATATATATATATATATATATATATTCCCATGAAGTAAATAAACATTAAGGGTCCGAGGGTTTTCCAGCAACGTCCTCAAACTATATGGCGAAATAACAACAAAGTTCTATTGTGTTTAAGAGAACTCGATAAAATCCTACAAAATTTGCCCAATCAACTTGTTCCAGTCAAGTCAGCGGCCATTTTTAGTTAGTTTTCCTAATTTTACTCATCAAATAATCAAATTTCACTAATAATCCATAATTTTTTGACTAAATCGATCTAATCTCGAAAAAAAAATTCAAGTAGCTTAATTTAATCTACGTTCGAAAAAAAAATCTTAGTTTCATAATCACATCCACCAAGTTTCTTGAGCAGATCAACCTGGCTTTCCTATCCATTCAGAAATACAGAAGTATTTTCGAGGTGGATAGGCTTTAATCAAAACCTAATCAGCCGCTAATTAGGTTTGCAGGCATCTGGCAGGTGCTGTGCCCACCCCCTCACTCCTGGCACTGAATGGCACTTCTGTTTCAATACAAACCCGCGATGCCAATCATCTATCATCAGTTTCCTAATTAACCCGTCCCCATAATTTGAATATTCAATATTGCATGCATTGCAACGTATGTATGTATGTATATATGTATGTATGTATGTATGTATGTATGTATGTATGTATGTATGTATGTATGTATGTATGTATGTATGTATGTATGTATATGTGTGTATTCACCTAGTTGTTCTTGCGGGGGTTGAGCTCTGCTCTTTCGGCCCGCCTCTTAACTGTCAATCAATCAACTGTAACAATTTTTTTCCAAACACCCCTCCCCCCCCCCCCCACAGGAAGCAACTCTGTAATAGCTGACTAACTCCCAGGTGCCTGTTTACTGCTAGGTAACAGGGGCATTCAGGGTGACAGAAACTTTGCACATTTGTTTCTGCCTGGTGCGGGAATCGAACCCGCGCCACAGAATTACGAGTCCTGTGCGCTATCCACAAGGCTACCAGGTATGAATTCTGCTTGGTATAAATGTGTGTGTGTGTGTGTGTGTGTGTGTGTGTGTGTGTGTGTGTGTGTGTGTATTTGTTATCACTTGTTATCACGGAAGGGTAACCACAAGGTAAGGTAACCCTCCATCCATTTATTCATTCGTAAAATCATTAGTTCATTCGCGCTCTTTCACCAACCCAAGTTGATCAGTCCAGCAACCAGGAGGCCTGGTCGACGACCGGGCCGCCGGGACGCTAAGCCCCGGAAGCACCTCAAGGTAACCTAAATTTATTTCCTTCGACATGCATGCTGGGAACAAATAAATCCTCTTCCGCACAAAAACTACTAAACGCAGTGTGATAATACAAGCCATAATGACCCTAATGTAATTAGGCCCCAAGTGAGGGGGCGCACGCTACCCGCTCTCTGGGGAGTGTCATCCACCCCCTTCCCCTCCCTCACCTTTATTGCTCGTCTGGTGTGATGAACCACCTTAGTCGGGCCGGAGCTAACTAAAAGATGCTCTCTGGCTCTGTCTGTTTGTCTGTCTGTCTGTGTCTGTCTGTCTGTGTCTGTCTGTCTGTGTCTGTCTGTCTGTGTCTGTCTGTCTGTGTCTTTCTGTCTGTGTCTGTCTGTCTGTGTCTGTCTGTCTGTGTCTGTCTGTCTGTGTCTGTCTGTCTGTGTCTGTCTGTCTGTGTCTGTCTGTCTGTGTCTGTCTGTCTGTGTCTGTCTGTCTGTCTCTCTGTCTCGAAATACTAGATACATCAGCAACATTACTAACTAACCAAGGTTTTTGTCTACAAAATAATAAATAAAAAGAGAGAGGTTTTGGCGCGAAGAGAAAGAGGGAGGTTTTGGCGCGAAGGGAGAGAGGGAGAGAAAAGTGGTAGGTGATGTGCGAGTATTGCAGGTGACGCTTCACACAGACAAGCTGGAAAACTTCCTGCAAGTATAATCCAGGCACTCATACCCAGAACATGGTGCAGGGTCCTCCCCAGCTCCAGCAAGGATAGTCTTTATGGCACGGAACGACACCTACAATAAGCAGAAATAAATGGAATTCATCTCTCCAGGTATGCTCCAAATATGCTCCAGGTGTATCGTATGTTCACACACTTTGTGCCATAGGCATAAGAGAAAATTGAACATCAGTGGTACATAGCTGTTCAATGCTCTCTCAGCAAGCATTATAAATATTGTCGGAACAAAAGTGAACTTCTTCAAGAGAAAATTAGAAAATTTCTTGTAAGATGTACCGGACCAACCGGGCTGAGGTGGATATGTGGGCCTGCGGGCCGATCCAAGCAACAGCCTGGTGGACCAAGTTATCACAAGTCAAGTCTGGCCTCAGACCGGGCTCGGGGAGTCGTATAACTCCCGACACCCTCTAAAGGTAGCTCCAGGTAAACTTACAACGAAAACTTTAATCTATTTTATTTTTTGTTTAGTTTCCTGTGTTGGCTACAAACATTTTTCCATATATTATTATTATTATTATTATTATTATTATTATTATTATTATTATTATTATTATTATTATTACTACTACTATTTTCCAGGCAGGTACTGAAGTAGACGACCTACTCGTGTAAGCAGCTCAGAGCTTTATGTTGAAAATAACTTTGAACAAATATGATGTTTATTGAAGGATCTCAACATAAAGAATCGTAATTAGGGTAGGCAAAATTTGTCGATATACAGTAATATTATTACAACCATCAAGCTCCAGAAATCCTTCAGATTAAAACTCTCGTACACTGCTACACACGGGAAACTTGGATATAAAACAAGGAAAAATGTTCAAGTTCAACGAATAAAAGGTCAACATTTATTACTAGACTTACAAACTCTTTAGCGTAAATGAGACTACAGGTTATCTTACCTTGAAGTGTTCCCTGGATCACTGTCCCCCCCCCCCCCCGTCCCTTTGACCCGGTCTCTCACCAGGCCTTTGGGGACTGTTTCGGTCAAGAACACGGATGTACCTGGATTGTACCTGGATGGGGTTCTGGGAGTTCTACTCCCGAGCCCGGCCTGAGGCCAGACTCGACTTGCTTGAAGGATATACCTGCTTGATGGGGTCATGGGAGATCTTTTACTCCCCAAGCCCGAGGAGGATACTTGCTAAGAGAATACTGAACAACTGTGGATCTCTGAAGTTCATTCTTCAGAGATTCTCTAATTGTGCCTATGGCACCTATACTCTTCACTGGTTCTATTTTGCAGTTCCTTCCAAACCTTTCACTCAAGTATGTTATTTGACTCTTCAAATCAGGTAAGGGACCAGGCTCTCCAGTATTTTCCATGTATATATTATTTGATACCTCTCTCGTATCTTTTCCAGAGTACATTTTGAGATATTTGTGACGGGTTTATCGTGTCCATACGTATCGTATATGTTCTCTGTATTCACTCTATTTGAGAATCTCTCCTGCTTGATACCTGCTTGATGGGGTTCTGGGAGTTCTTCTACTCCCCAAACCCGGCCCGAGGCCAGCCTCGACTCTCCTGCTCTGAAAGATGAATATGGATGAGTACTCAAGGCGGGACAGCATCAGTGATTTAAAACGCAGGCAAATCTTCTGCGCTTGTGCTCCTGGTATCTTCCCAGTGTCCAAGACTTTTCTCCACACTACACTAAGTGCCTGTGTTACTGGCACTTTGCATTTCTATATAAATATTGAATTTCATGAGTATAGACCTGGGGCCGAGCGCTTGAGCATGTTGTCAATTTCTCTTTCAAAATCTGCAGAGGCTGTGTTGATATCAGTTATATTTACAGGGGTTTGGATATCACGCATAAGGAAGCTGTCCGGATCTTCCACTTTCATGCTGTTTACTGCGGTGCTAAACATGTCCTCATACTACTTTTTTAGGATTACACTCATTTTGTTGTCGTCCTCTGTGTATGAATCTTCGCTCATAAGTATGGGCCCAATACTGACGGAGGTTTTGGCTTCCGATGTCGCATGAAGAACTATTCTTGTTTTTACTTTATTTCTTTCATGGCTTTCTGTTCTAATTGTATTTCTTCACGCTATTATGATTGCTTCAGTTTCTCTTCTATTTCTTCAATTTCTCTGTTTAAATTATTCTTTCTTTGTAAGGATAGTCTTGTCTGCTTAAGTATTTCCGTTATTTTGTTCCTTCTTCTGTAGTTCCGTCAACGTTCTCTTTCTAAGCTGCTGCTCTTTCTAGCTTTCTGCTAAGGAATATATTCCAGACAGACTTTATATGCTTCGACAGTCAGTTCTTCTATTCTTTGCATGGGAATTGAATCTTATTTCTTAAAACAGTTTCCCATTAAATGTTGTGAAAGTTCCATATTTATTTTTTCCGATTCTAACCTTTTATCTGCTGGTTGAGCGAAAATGTGGCTTAGAAAGTTTATCTTTGCTGCGTTCATTAGAGTAGCTCTCCATGTATCTGTTACCCCCATGGGGGGAAGGTTGGGGGGGGGGGGAAGAAAGAAACTCCCCCATTTGTTTCTGCCTCGGCCTGCAATCGAACCCGGGCCCTTAGGTCTACGACCCCTGAGCACTGTCCACTCAGCCGTGAGGGCCCCTTTCAGCCCTTGTTTGTGTGCCTGGCGGCGCTCTGTCTCGCGCACACAAATTGACAGGTCTATAAAACGTTACATTGCTATGGGCTTAAGTGTCAGAATTGTTATCGTTTCAATTTAGAAAATTAAATTTTGGTGAAATAAATTGACGCAAATATGTATTAAATTTACGCAGACAATGGCAATAAATGTTTACGATGATTTTATTCATTTCAGTTTACCCACACGACGACAACGACCTGTCTGAACGGAAGGGGGGGTTACCTTGAAGTTACCTTGTGGTTACCTTGTGGTTACCTTGTGGTTACCTTGAGGTTACCTTGAGGTTACCTTGAGGTTACCTTGAGGTTACCTTGAGGTTACCTTGAAGTTACCTTGTGGTTACCTTGAAGTTACCTTGAAGTTACCTTGAAGTTACCTTGTTGTTACCTTGAAGTTACCTTCTGGTTACCTTGAAGTTACCTTGTGGTTACCTTGCGGTTACCTTGAGGTTGCTCCGAGGATCAGCGTCCCCGCGGTCTGCTCTCCAACATGGCTTCCTTTTCAGTGGTCTGGTCAGACGCGGCTTTTCGCACTCTGACCTATTTCATTAGGTATCTTTTGGAGGTGTTTATCAAATCATTTTTTGTAGAACGTGAGAGAACGTCAAGTTATGCCCCTTAGATATAGAGGGCGTGTGTTGGAAAGTCTTGGGCCCGCCAATGTTGATAGACAACTGATGGTAGATGCTTATATTTTCCAGCCATTCATCTTCTCATCTTGCTAAAAACCTCCCAGTACACCCAACGCACAGGTTCGAACCCTTAGCAAGGCTCCTGTGGATTTGTTTTTTGATATATCACGGTAACGTGATTTCTCTGTGAACCTCCCCTGGTATGTTGGGTTGTGGCTGGCTCCATACTGACATTCACTCGGCTTTATTCGTCTGCTTCCTCTGGGATGAAGTGATAGATAGATAGATAGATAGATAGATAAGTCAGTCAGTCAGTCAGTCAGTCAGTCAGTCAGTCAGTCAGTCAGTCAGTCAGTCAGTCAGTCAGTCAGTCAGTCAGTCAGTTAGTCTCTCAGTCTCTCAGTCTCTCAGTCTCTCAGTCTCTCTCTCTCTCTCTCTCTCTCTCTCTCTCTCAGCATCACGGCCCATGAAACGAAATTTACGAATTCTCTAGTATAATAAAACAATGTACACGTAACATCAGACAAATGTAAATCGGCTGTATCGGAGGATAACGCTGCCACACGTGTAACTGGTAACATACCTGCTGCAACACTTATTACAATGCTCTGATTGCAGAGTTTCTTGCCTGACGCTCTCGGCAAGCTTCATTTACGTGTTCGCTGACGAAAGCTATTCTTAGCTTCTTAGTACAACCTTTCCCAATCATGGCAACTTGATTGGGAAAGGTTGTACTACCACAACAGCAGCACCACCACAGCACCATCACCACAGCACCACCACCACAGCACCAAGACCACAACTGCACCACCACAACACCCACCAGTATCCCCCACACCGTCAACACCCATCTCCAGCAGCCGTTCTCTCCCAGCATCTCATAAGCCAATACCAACGGCACAAAACCTTACAATACCCCCCAAAATGATCCTCTTCCATCATGGCGGGCGACTAGCGGCGATAAGCAGAGTCATTTCCTGCAGGCGTGAACCAACTCTCCTTCAGCACCTTCTCCACACGGGATAGTCGCGCTCCACACCTTTATATCCCACACTAACACCCATCTCCCAACACACACACACACAGTGAGTGAGTGTGTGTGTGTGTGTGTGTGTGTGTGTGTGTGTGTGTGTGTGTGTGTGTGTGTGTGTGTGTGTGTGTGTGTATTCAGTACGCGAGTACACACACACGCACTTACATTTTTTAAGGAGTAGATGCTTTCTGACTTCTGTTAGCAAAGAAAGACTGAACGTTTTCTTTCGCCGTACCTTATATGAAGCCTTACCCTACTAGTTTCCTCTGAACCTGGTCTCCGACCAGGCCTCCCGGTTGGTGGTCTGGTCAACTAGGCTGTTGGACGCGGCTGCTTACAGCCTGATGTATGCATCACAGCCTGGTTGATCAGGTATTCTTTGGAATACCTGATTTGGAATGGTTGCTTGCGTTCCTAACGTTTCTGGCGCGGCCAAACAGATGCATTTATTTACGTAGAGGCAATGTGGGAGAAGAGGTTGGGGAGCACCCTGCAGTAATGCTAAGAGTTGGCTCGGCCAACATTTTATATCCCTCTCCAGAACAACCCGGACATACGGACCAGGAGGTTGCAATATAGCTAACTGCAACATTGGGGATATTTATTGCGCCATCTGGATTTATGGACCATACGTGCAGGGGATCTTGAAGAGAACAAAAAATCGAATTTATTGAAATAGGTTTCTTTTCGTACCGTAATCTCTTCTTTCCTCGCCCTTTCGCACGGTAACACACTAAGCCTCACACACCCTTTTCTCACAACACTATTTCTACAAATATCGGCTCCCTGGTTGACCAGTCCAGCAACCAGGAGGCCTGGTCGAGGACCGGGCCGCGGGGACGTTAAGACCCGAAACCATCGCAATGTAATCTCAAGGCAAGGCAAGGGAACTATCAGGAGAGAGCGCCAAGCCATTACGACTATATAGCACTGGGAAGGGATCAGGATAAGGATTTGGGATAGGATGGGGGGAAAGGAATAATGCCCAACCGCTTGGACAGTCGGGGATTGAACGCCGACCTGCATGAAGCCAGACCGAACCTCAAGGGTAGGTAACTTGCTCTTTCAGCCCATCCTACTGAAATGATATTACTTACAGCAACTATTTGGTGGAGAGTACCAATATGTAGTGATACCTGCTTGATGGGGTTCTGGAAGTTCTACTCCCCAAGCCCGGCCCGAGGCCAGGCTCGACTTGCGAGAGTTTGGTCTACCAGGCTGTCGCTTGGAGCGGCCCGCAGGCCCACATACCCACCACAGCCTGGCTGATCCGGAACTTCTCTTAGAAAACAGTCCAGTTTTCTCTTGAAGATGTCCATGGATGTTCCGGCAATATTTCTTATAGTCGCTGGGAGGACGTTGAACAACCGCGGAGATGGTCCACATCTGGATGGTTGATGGTCCACTAAGAAGTTGACTTTTGTATTAATAAATTAGGCTAATTGCGATTTTTTTATAACCACAACATACATAAAGAACCTAAGCTTCCTAGCAACTCTAGGCCTAATATAGTCCATATATGTGCTATACTGGGCCTAGGAATGTTTTAAGTTTGCTTTTTAGCTTTAGTTTTTTCCGGAATACATAAATTTAAAGTATAGAAAGATAACGTCATCGTTGTCCAGCACTACATACTTGCACTTTCAAAACTACCAGAGTGGTAAACATCGCTGGGGACGCCACCGGAGCCGTGAACTACCAGGGTGGTAAACATCGCTGGGGACGCCACCTGGGCCGTGAACTACCAGGGTGGTAAACATCGCTGGGGACGCCACCAGGGCCGTGAACTACCAGGGTGGTAAACATCGCTGGGGACGCCACCACCACCTGGCCCGGGGGGGGGGGGGGTGCCGCCTCTTGCTGCAACTTGAGGCAAATTTATTGCACTTTACATTGATAATAAAGTTATGTTGCAAGTTATGGAATTTATTAATTATTGCAGCTCACAGCATTTAAGAAAAGGGGATCTAGAGGTGAAGGGGAGAAGTGTGAAGAGAAACGAGAAAGTGAGAGGAGAGAGCAAGTGAAGAGGAGGTAGAGAGAGAAGTCTGAGTGCGAGGGGGAAGAGTGTAAGAACGAAGGATAGGGTATGAGAGGAGTGGATGAGAAAGAAGGGGGAGAGGAGAACAGAGGAGGATAAGGAGACAGGTATAATAGGCTAGATAAGGAATAGTGTGTTGACATGACAGAGAGAACCTACCTTAATCCTGAGATGATTTCGGGGCTTAGCGACCCCGCGGCCCGGTCGTCGACCAGAAGGGTAGGCGGAGGACAGGCAAGGATAAGGGTAGGCGGAGGACAGGCAAGGATAAAGGTAGGCGGAGGACAGGCAAGGATAAGGGTAGGCGGAGGACAGGCAAGGATAAGGGTAGGCGGAGGACAGGCAAGGATAAGGGTAGGCGGAGGACAGGCAAGGATAAGGGTAGGCGGAGGACAGGCAAGACTGACTGACACTCTCTCCAAGGTCACACTTATCAATGGTTTACTTTTAATAATGTTTTTTAATCACGATTTTAATAATTAAATCCCCGGTGATTTAAATAGTATTAACATGGCTGTGGGGTCTCTGGATTTGAACGTTCTCATAATCCATTAAATTATTTTCCTGGCCCCCGCAATATTTGCTTGGTTATGTTCACTAAATGTTAGGTCGTCAGACATTATAATTCCCAGATCTTTTACATGTTGCTTTCCTTCTATGATTGTCTGAGTGTGTCCTGTACCCTGTGTTTCGTTTAACTTCCTTGTTTCCACCATACCTAAGTACCTGGAACTTGTCACCATTAAACATCATGTTATTTTCAGTTGCCCAACAGAAGACCTTATTAATACCTGCCTGCAGTTTTTCAGTGTCTTCTACAGAGGAAATTGTCATACCTGTCATGAACATGTTCATCTCTGCACGCTCTTCAGGTCAGCAATTTCTCCAGCTTTTGAATGGGGCAGTTATTTTGCAACAATATTCCGCCCTATTGAACACTACTGTCTTGAAATGTATTATCATTCTGGTATCTCTTGTTCAATTAAAACCCATCCATAATCAACCACCGAAAGTGCTCAAAACCTATGACATCAAATGTACTAAATGTACTCAATAGCTGCTTATTAACCATTGCATGTACTCAACTGAATGACTGAAGGCACTCATTAATACGTAATCAACCACCGGAGGTGCTCTGTAACCCACAACCAACCACTGCCCCACCAAACACCGTCCTCGCACTAAACTCTCCAAAACCTCGCCAACTCTCTGCTTCCCAAAGTTCCTGCAAATTCCTTCAGTTCAGAGCGGCCTGAAGGTTAACGATGTAGGTCCATCATTCCCAGCTTTACTATACTATTTCACTGTTCTAGGTCTTTTCTCTCTCTCTCTCTCCCCCGCTCTCCCTCTTCTTATTCCTATCCCTATCCCTCTCCCTCTCTCTCTCTCTCCGGTCTTTTCTCCCCCCTCTCTCGCTCTACCTCTCTCCCCCTCTCTCTCGCTCGCTCGCTCTCTCTCTCTCTCTCTCTCTCTCTCTCTCTCTCTCTCTCCCTCTCTCTCTCTGTCCACAACGATGTAGGTCCATCATTCCCAGCTTTACTATACTATTTCACTTTTCTAGGTCTTTTCTCTCTCTCTCTTTCCCGCTCTCCCTCTTCTTATTCCTATCCCTATCCCTCTCCCTCTCTCTCTCTCTCCGGTCTTTTCTCCCCCCTCTCTCGCTCTACCTCTCTCCCCCTCTCTCTCGCTCGCTCGCTCTCTCTCTCTCTCTCTCTCTCTCTCTCTCTCTCTCTCTCTCTCTCTCTTAACCCGTGTGTATCACACGGGAGAGAAAGTTCATAGTCATCTGTTACAAATTGTAAGACATATTAGTCGAGAAAACGAGTATAAATCTTCAGATGGTTCCTAGAATCGATGTCTCTCGCTCTTCAATCTCTCAACAGGCGTTCTAGACACGGGTCTTTTCAGTAAAGATTACCCAGGTCTTGTGGCCAGGTCTTGTGGCCAGGTCTTGTGGCCAGGTCTCGTAGCCAGGTCTCGTGGCCCGGTATGAGGCCAGGTCTTGTGCCCAGGTATAAGGCCAGGTCTTGTGCCCAGGTATAAGGCCAGGTCTTGTTCCAACGTTATCTTTAACTATTCAAAGGTAGGGAAGACAAAGAAACAATAAAAATTAAAAGCGGCAATAAAAAAAACACAATAAAACACACACACAAAGAAACTCAAACAAAAACTCAGTTCAAGAGAGGGAAGGAAAATATATAAGGAAAGGAACGGACATGGAGGCGAAGCTGACGTGCAGGTAAAAATGGACGAGAATCCCGGATCACAAAAAGGGGAGGAGAGCATTAAGAGTCCGGCGAACCAGACGAGGAAAAATCTAATACACAAGCAAAGAGGAGAGGGAGGGGGGGAGATTCTGGATGAGAGAGAATGGAAAGGGAGGGAAGGAACGTCAGGGATGGACAAAGAAAAGGGAAGGAGGGGAGGTGGGAGAGAGAGAGAGGAGAACGTTACAGTAAAGAATGTTGTATATTTTGTTTATACTTGGTTTGGGAACTTGGAGGAAGGCGTAGCAGACGAACTTGGGAGACAATCAAAGTGTCCACATAATATACACAAACTTCTCTTTAGCTTCTGAAACATCTGACCATGGTACACACACAAAATGCGCCCAATAGGAAGGCTGGTATTAAATTTCTAAACAAACTTATAGTAGGGATCCAGGTGCCATCCTCTGCAAATGGCACTAGGATATGTATGGGCATACATAATGGAGAATAACCAAGTGGTGCCAAGTCTCTTAACTGATCACAGAATACATGATATTCAATGAAGACAAGTTCCAACTCCTGCGGTTTTAGTTGCAAACCATATCGATAGTTTTTGTACTCCGGCAGCCTGGCCTTGGGCCAGCCTTCCCTGGCGATTGCCTGGTCTATGGGACTGTTTGTCTTTGTAGCCCGCAGCTCCACACAGCCATCACAGCCAGGCTGATCCGGTAATCCAAGCTCAAACTTGTCCAGATCTCTCCTGAAAGCTTCCACTGTTGTTCCTGCGACATTTCCTATACTTGTTGGCAGGGGACTGAAGAGTCGTGGACTTCTGGTGTTTACACTCTGTTCTGTGTCACAGTTTTGACTGACATATACCTGGAGCAAACCTGGAGAGGGTTTAGGGAGTTCTGCCCCCGAGCCCGGCCTGGGGTCTGGTATCTTACTCGTCTTACCATCTCTCTCACTCTTCTGTGTTGTTATTTATTGCGTAGATCAGGAACCTGAACTTCCAGTATTATCCACGTGAATACTGAGATGTATATCTCTAACCTTCGTTCCATGGAATACAGATTGAGTGTTTTGAGTTCACAGTCGTTGAAGTGCTTCACTGATTTCATGCCGCGTCCAGCAGCCTGGTTGATCAGTCCAGCACCCAGGAGGCCTGATCGACGACCGGGCCGCTGGGACGCTAAGCCCCGGAAGCACCTCAAGATAACCTCAAGGTATCACCTCAAACAATCATGCCCACGCATCGTCACCATTTGTCATTCAACCAATTAGGAAATGTATATGTTTATCTCTCAGAATGTTCGGTAATACGTTTAATTCTTGTGATGTGTGTCTATGTATGTATTAACACGATGTACTGATCGGGGTGAGAATAGCTTGAGCTACCTCATCCCTTTGTGTGTATTTTACCTCAATAAACTTATTTCAGTTTCAATTTCAACCAATTTACCCTTCGACTTAACCCCCGATATTTTCGCGCCATTAGTTCCCAAAGCGTTTAACGGAAGCCGGAATTATTAGGCAGCTCAATGTTTCCAATTAATTTCGATTTAAAATAACGACATAGCTATTAAAATTGCCATGTTCTTTGGCTATCAATTATGGCTCGACTGAGTTTTAAATGGTTACTCAATTCAGTATATCGGTTATTCACCTGTTAGTTTCAGGTCCACTGACTTACAAGCCTATTGGAATTATTCTGCAGTTCAGTTACCAGTTAATTTCAATATAGAAATATACAAATCAATTGAAAATTGCAATGCAGCTCCATTACATTGCAAATGCTATGCAGTTTACTGTCAATTTTACTGCTGGGGAATGAGAACAGCGACAGTACAGTTCAACCAAAAGTAGACTTCAAACACAAGTGTTTCTCACAAGTCAAGCCTGGCCTCGGGCCGGGCTTGGGGAGTAGAACAACTCCCAGAACCCCATCAACCAGGTAAACACCAGACTACTAACTATAAATCACAAATCGCAATAAGCTGGTGTGTGTATATATATATATATATATATATATATATATATATATATATATATATATATATATATATATATATATATATATATATATATATATATATATATATCCATCCTTGGAGCAGGATGGTGGGATCGAACGAGCGTTAAGGTGCTCGTCTGAGGTAACCCACCTAGGTGACTATTTCCATCCCGCAATCCTACTCCAAGGATTTTCTCTTACTGTAATAAATACAATTGCTCCCGAGGTACTCCTGTGAATTGCGTATGTATATCTACCATGTTATGCATGCTTCAATACATACTTAAATAATAAACATAAATGCATGAGAACATTCTACAGACACCGGGAGATATAAATTCTTGCATATATACAATGGATATAAATATACATACATGCAAATATCATATACACATACACATGCACAGAGTAGGCATCCTTCAGTCTCGGGAGACTATGGTGTTGCGCCCTGGTTGTCAATCCTGGTGCAGCGTCTTGGATGACTGATGAGGCCAATCCCAGAGTGGCAGTCCATCCCACACTGAGCACAAACGAAGTTTGATTCTGGTCTGTCTTCCTGGCTACCGGCTATCCTTCTCTGTCTCTTTGCCTCCTATTTCTTGGCAAGTGACTCCTCGAACTTGGAGAGACCTCTTTGAACAGACTGTCCCAAGGCTGAACGGTCTGCGGCCAGTGTTTCTCACGTGGCAAGATCGACGTCCATGGCTTTCAGGTCCCTCTTGCATGCTTCTTTGTACCCTAGCTGGGGTTTGCTGTTGGACGCTTTCCCTGCGTCAGCTCTCCATACAGGAGATCCTTGGAGATAGATCCTGCCGTCGCCCATTCGTACCACGTGCCTGAGCCAGCGCATTCGTGTCTGTTTCAGCTGTGAGTTTCAGCATTCCGTGTCTGTTTCATACATGCTGATGATTCTAGCTCTCCCCAGGACGCTGTTGTTTGTCACCTTGTCCTGCCAGGTGATGTCCAAGATGTGTCGGAGGCAGCGCATGTGGTAGGCGTTCAGCTGTCTTTCCTGGCGGGCGCGGAGTGTCCAAGACTCACTGCCATATAGGAGAGTGCTCAGGACACAGGCTCTGTAAACCTGGATTTTTGTATGCTAAGTCAGCTTATTGGTCCATTGGCCCACACTCTCCTTATCAGTCTGGACATGGTAGTAGATGCGTTTGTTTAGCTCCGTATCAAGAGAGAGAGAGAGAGAGTCAGAGATTGTGGAGCCCAGGTACACTTACTCGTGAACGACTTTCAGTTTGGAATCGGAGATACCATGGGCAGTGACTGCTGCGTTGTCAGCAAAAAGGAAGTCGCACAGACACCTCAGCCGAACCTTTGTCTTGGCTGGCGAGGTTAAAGAGTTTTCCATCGGATCTGGTCCGGAGGTAGATGCCTTCCGTGACAGATCCGAAGGCGTGCTGCAACATAACTGCGAAGAAAATCCAGAATAGGAGTGGAGCCAGGACGCAGCCCTGCTTTACTCTACTTCGGATGTCGAAGGAATCTGATGTTAAGCCATCAAAGACCACGGTGCTCTTCATGTTCTCATGGAAAGATCTGATGATGCTGAGGAGCCTGGGTGGGCATCCGATCTTGGGGAGGATCTTGAACAGGCCATCCCTGTTGACGAGGTCGAAGGCCTTCGTCAGATCTATGAAGGCTACGAAGAGGCTACCTTGAGGTGCTTCCGGGGCTCAGTGTCCCCGCGGCCCGGTCGTCGACCAGGCCTCCTGGTTGCTGGACTGATCAACCAGGCTGTTAGACGCGGCTGCTCGCAGCCTGACGTATGAGTCACAGCCTGGTTGATCAGGTATCCTTTGGAGGTGCTTATCCAGTTCTCTCTTGAACACTGTGAGGGGTTTGCCAGTTATGCCCCTTATGTGTAGTGGAAGCGTGTTGAACAGTCTCGGGCCTCTGATGTTGATAGAGTTCTCTCTCAGAGTACCTGTTGCACCTCTGCTTTTCAACGGGGGTATTCTGCACATCCTGCCATGTCTTCTGGTCTCATGTGGTGTTATTTCTGTGTGCAGGTTTGGGACCAGCCCCTCAATTATTTTCCACGTGTAAATTATTATGTATCTCTCCCGCCTGCGCTCAAGGGAGTACAGATTTAGGCTCTTTAGTCGGTCCCAGTAATTTAGATGTTTTACTGAGTGGATTCTAGCAGTAAAGGATCTCTGCACGCTCTCTAGGTCAGCAATTTCTCCAGCTTTGAAAGGGGCTGTCATTGTGCAGCAGTACTCCACTCTAGATAGCACAAGCGTTTTGAAAAGTATCATCATCGGTATAGCATCTCTAGTGTGAAAAGTTCTTGTTATCCAACCTGTCATTTTTCTTGCAGTTGTGACGGCTACTTTATTGTGTTCTTTAAAGGTAAGGTCTTCCGACATGAGTACACCCAGAGTACTGGCCGCTGGCTGGCAGAGAGTGGCCGCTTCTGTTCCCTGCATATCACTGAGGGAAAAGACACATGCACATTTTCTGTAGCCCATAGAAAGACCTGATTTACATCTGATTGGAGGTTTGCCGTGTCCTCTATGTTGTCTACTCTCATAAAACTCCTAATGTCATCTACAAAGGATGATACAGTACTATAGGTTGTGTTCTTGTCTATGTCTGATACGAGGATGAGAAAAAGTACTGGAGCAGGCACAGTACCCTGGGGGACTGAGCTCTTCACGGTTGATGGACCCGATTTTATTTTGTTGACTATTACACAGTTGGTTCTGTTAGTCAGGAAATTGTAGATCCATCTGCCTACTTTTCCGGTAATTACTTTTGAACGCATTTTATGTGCAATAACACCATGGTTACATTTGACAAAGGCTTTTGCGAAATCTGTGTAAATTACATCAGCGTTTTGTTTGTCTTCCATGGCATCTAATGCCATGTCATAGTGGTCCAGCAACTGCGACAGGCAAGAGCGCCCTGTTCTGAAACCATGTTGTCCGGGGTTGTAGAGAAGTTGTGAATCCATGTATTTTGTGATTTTACTTCTTAGCACTCCTCTCAAAGATTTTTATGATGTGCGATGTTAGTGTTATCCGTCTGTAATTTTTTGCCTCTGCCTTATTTCCTCCTTTATGTAGTGGTGCTATCTTTGCTGTTTTCAGTATGTCAGGGTTAACGCCAGTATCTAAGCTTTGTCTCCAAAGAATGTGAAGGGCCTGCAATAGTGGATTTCTCTCTATTTCATTGATGGCTTTTTGCTCTCTTTGCCTCTCCTGGGTTTTGCATGATTCTTGTAGCTTGAGTTCAGGTGTTTCTACCTCCTCTAGGACTAATTATCCTCCTCTAGGACTCTGGTTATGCAGGTCTACTCCCCATGCTTATCAGAACTTCAGTTAAGTTGTGATCTGAGTAACAGGTATTTGTAATCATTATGTTCCTGATAAATTCATCATTATTAGTGAAAATGAGGTCCAGCGCGTTCTCCTCTCTAGTTGGTTCTACTCTGGTAAATCATTAACATAAACTAGGATCAGTAGTGGTCCCAGGACCGATCCTACTTACATTCCTCCAGCTGGAGACCTCCCCTCTGGTATGACGATCTTCTGTCTCGCACCAGTCTTTCGTGACCAACAGCATTAAATGCTTCGAGACAGTCTAGGAAAATGCAATCTACCCACCCTTCTTTTTCCTGTCTTGGTTGGTTGGTGGCTCGGCCAACCAGACTGTTAGACGCAGCTGCTCGCAGGTTGACTCACTGAAAACAGTCATTATTTGTTATCAGCCAAAGCCCCATGTTGTTCGACTCTGCAATACCTTAAACCGAGTAATTTAAGGTAAGGTGAACAGGGCCGGGATTCATCAAGCATATACGACTCCTCTTACAAACTGTTCGTCATACCTCAATCATGGCGGCTTTGCTTACATCAAATCAAATTAAATACTTATTCAGATAAAAGTACATACATACAAGATGAGTTACAATGTTGGATTTCTAGAATGAGCTAGTATATACAATGCCTGAAGCCACTAATATGCACAGCGTTTCGGGCAAGGAAATTATTGCCAACAACATTTGGTGTTCCCAGGCGGTCACTCATCCAAGTACTAACCAAACCCAACGTTGCTTAACTTCGCTGATCGGACAAGAAGCGGTTTTCTCAACGTGGTATGGCCCTTGGCTCTCAACGTTGACATGTTGACATACATTCAATAAACAGTTTATGAGCTCCGAAACACTACGAGGCTGTTTATAACAATAATAACCTTGCGTTGTTCAATTTCGAAGCTCGTAAACTGTTTAATAAACTCAAACAATGCTGCCTTGATTGTGGGAAGCTGTTCGTAAGTGAACACGTGAATGAATCCTGGTCCAGATTACTAATATTTTCGACAAGGATCCCGAAACTTATTTAACTTATACCACTGATAAATTGCTTCGTCATCAGTTGCCCAACTTGATGGTGCAAACTTAAAAAAGTTATATTTATCAGTGACAAACCCAGGGAACTAATTTCCGAAAAGTTAACATTCATTATTTTACCTTTCCCCATTCGTCAAGATACAAAAAACACGAACTCAATCAAGTGGGTCATCAAGGGCTGGATTTTAAGCAAAACGACCTCGTTAATAATTCGCAGCAATCAACAGTTGTAAAATTCCCAAATCAAAAAGGTTTAGGGCTTCCATACATACCAAAACTTTTGGCATGAATGAAATCTTGTAAATTTTGTATCCTAGTACTATATTCACACACACACACACACACACACACACACACACACACACACACACACACACACACACACACACACACACACAGGAGTTGATATCACACCAAACCTATCTCCCGAAGCCCACATCAAAAGAATAACATCAGCGGCCTATGCGAGGCAGGCTAACATCAGAACTGCCTTCAGAAACCTGTGTAAGGAATCCTTCAGAACCTTGTATGCCACATATGTAAGGCCAATCCTGGAGTATGCGGCCACAGCATGGCGCCTGTACCTTATCAAGCACAAGACGCAGCTGGAAAAAGTTCAGAGGTAGTTCACTAGGCTTTTCCCAGAAGTAAGAGGCATGAGTTAAGAGGAAAGGCTGAGGGAACTGCACCTCACGTCGCTGGAAGACAGAGCCCGGGGAGACATGATCACCACACACAAAATTCTCAGGTGAATTGACAGGTTAATCAAGGATGGATTATTTAACACGGGTGGTACACGAACAAGGGGACACAGATGGAAGCCGAATACCCAAATAAGCCACAAGGACGTTAGAAAGAACTTTGTCAGTGTCAGAGTAGTTAGTAAATGGAATGCATTAGGAAGTGATGTGGTGGAGGCTGACTCCATACACAGTTTCAAGTGTAGATATGATAGAGCCCAGTAGGCTCAGTAGGTACATGAGTTGATTGACAGTTGAGAGGCGGGACCAAAGAGCCAGAGCTCAACCCCCGCAAGCACAACTAGGTGAGTACACACATTCACACTCGCCCACACATTGAATTGTTTAATTGGGAGTCGCTTGGGACACTTTGGGGGCCGCTTGGGACACACTGGGGGCCGCTTGGGACACACTGGGGGCCGCTTGGGACACACTGGGGCCCGCCGCGGACATTCTGGGGGCCGCTTGGGACACACTGGGGCCGCTTGGGACACTCTGGGGGCCGCTTGGGACACTCTGGGGGCCGCTTGGGACACTCTGGGGGGCTGCTTGGGACACACTGGGGGGCCGCTCGGGACACTCTGGGGGCCGCCTGGGACACTCTTGTAACAAACTAGGCTGTTGTAGTTACACTCTGGGGGCCGCCTGGGACACTCTGGGGGCCGCCTGGGACACACTGGGGCCCGCCGCGCACATTCTGGGGGCCGCTTGGGACACTCTGGGGCCGCTTGGGACACTCTGGGGGCCGCTTGGGACACACTGGGGGCCGCTCGGGACACACTTGGGGCCGCTCGGGACACACTGGGGGCCGCTCGGGACACACTGGGGGCCGCCTGCTGGAGTTTACCCAATATGCCTGTCCTGGGGCCTACACCGCCAGAAGGCCTTAGACATAGTTACAGAAACGCAGCACACCTGCATGGTGCCAAGACAAGGTGGTGCATCACCAACAGTATAACGCACAAACAGCGCCGGCGTCAACGCACAAACGACGCCGGCATCAAGGCACAAACGGCGCCGGCGTCGACGCACAAACGGCGCCGGCGTCGATGCACAAAAGGCGCCGGCGTCGATGCACAAAAGGCGCCGGCGTCGATGCACAAACGGCGCCGGCGTCAACGCACAAACGGCGCCGGCGTCGACGCACAAACGGGGCCCACGTCACAAGGGGGAGACTGTGAGAAACACCTCAGCTGGTCTGGGAAAGCCACCTTTAATGCTGCGATTTTCTGCTGTTGCATGACAATGTGAGAGCCACAGGGAGGGCTGGTCGCTCCTCTCTTCTCTCCTCCCCACCTCTCCTCGTCCTCAACCTCTGCTGCCTCGTCCTCAACCCCTGCTTCCTCGTCCTCAACCCCTGCTTCCTCGTCCTCAACCCCTGCTTCCTCGTCCTCAACCCCTGCTTCCTCGTCCTCAACCCCTGCTTCCTCAACCCTTGCTTCCTCGTCCTCAACCTCTGCTTCCTCGTCCTTAACCTCTGCTTCCTCGTCCTCAACCCCTGCTTCCTCAACCCTTGCTTCCTCGTCCTCAACCCCTGCTTCCTCGTCCTCAACCTCTGCTTCCTCGTCCTCAACCCCTGCTTCCTCGTCCTCAACCCCTGCTTCCTCGTCCTCAACCTCTGCTTCCTCGTCCTCAACCTCTGCTTCCTCGTCCTCAACCCTTGCTTCCTCGTCCTCAACCTCTGCTTCCTCGTCCTCAACCCCTGCTTCCTCGTCCTCAACCTCTGCTTCCTCGTCCTCAACCTCTGCTTCCTCGTCCTCAACCTCTGCTTCCTCGTCCTCAACCTCTGCTTCCTCGTCCTCAACACCTGCTTCCTCGTCCTCAACACCTGCTTCCTCGTCCTCAACCCTTGCTTCCTCGTCCTCAACCCCTGCTTCCTCGTCCTCAACCCTTGCTGCCTCGTCCTCAACCTCTGCTTCCTCGTCCTCAAGCCCTGCTTCCTCGTCCTCAACCTCTGCTTCCTCGTCCTCAACACCTGCTTCCTCGTCCTCAACACCTGCTTCCTCGTCCTCAACCCTTGCTGCCTCGTCCTCAACCTCTGCTTCCTCGTCCTTAACCTCTGCTTCCTCGTCCTCAACCCCTGCTTCCTCGTCCTCAACCCTTGCTTCCTCGTCCTCAACCCTTGCTTCCTCGTCCTCAACCTCTGCTTCCTCGTCCTCAACCCCTGCTTCCTCGTCCTCAACCTCTGCTTCCTCGTCCTCAACCTCTGCTTCCTCGTCCTCAACCTCTGCTTCCTCGTCCTCAACACCTGCTTCCTCGTCCTCAACCTCTGCTTCCTCGTCCTCAACCCCTGCTTCCTCGTCCTCAACCCTTGCTTCCTCGTCCTCAACCTCTGCTTCCTCGTCCTTAACTTCTGCTTCCTCGTCCTCAACCCCTGCTTCCTCAACCCTTGCTTCCTCAACCCTTGCTTCCTCGTCCTCAACCCTTGCTTCCTCGTCCTCAACCCCTGCTTCCTCGTCCTCAACCCCTGCTTCCTCGTCCTCAACCTCTGCTTCCTCGTCCTCAACCTCTGCTTCCTCGTCCTCAACCCCTGCTTCCTCGTCCTCAACCCTTGCTTCCTCGTCCTCAACCCCTGCTTCCTCGTCCTCAACCCTTGCTTCCTCGTCCTCAACCCTTGCTTCCTCGTCCTCAACCCTTGCTTCCTCGTCCTCAACCCCTGCTTCCTCGTCCTCAACCCCTGCTTCCTCGTCCTCAACCTCTGCTTCCTCGTCCTCAACCTCTGCTTCCTCGTCCTCAACCCCTGCTTCCTCGTCCTCAACCCTTGCTTCCTCGTCCTCAACCCCTGCTTCCTCGTCCTCAACCCTTGCTTCCTCGTCCTCAACCCCTGCTTCCTCGTCCTCAACCCCTGCTTCCTCGTCCTCAACCTCTGTTTCCTCGTCCTCAACCTCTGCTTCCTCGTCCTCAACCCTTGCTGCCTCGTCCTCAACCTCTGCTTCCTCGTCCTCAACCCTTGCTTCCTCGTCCTCAACCTCTGCTTCCTCGTCCTTAACCTCTGCTTCCTCGTCCTCAACCCCTGCTTCCTCAACCCTTGCTTCCTCGTCCTCAACCCTTGCTTCCTCGTCCTCAACCCCTGCTTCCTCGTCCTCAACCCCTGCTTCCTCGTCCTCAACCTCTGTTTCCTCGTCCTCAACCTCTGCTTCCTCGTCCTCAACCCTTGCTGCCTCGTCCTCAACCTCTGCTTCCTCGTCCTCAACCCTTGCTTCCTCGTCCTCAACCTCTGCTTCCTCGTCCTTAACCTCTGCTTCCTCGTCCTCAACCCCTGCTTCCTCAACCCTTGCTTCCTCGTCCTCAACCCTTGCTTCCTCGTCCTCAACCCCTGCTTCCTCGTCCTCAACCCCTGCTTCCTCGTCCTCAACCTCTGTTTCCTCGTCCTCAACCTCTGCTTCCTCGTCCTCAACCTCTGCTTCCTCGTCCTCAACCCTTGCTTCCTCGTCCTCAACCCCTGCTTCCTCGTCCTCAACCTCTGCTTCCTCGTCCTCAACCCCTGCTTCCTCGTCCTCAACCCCTGCTTCCTCGTCCTCAACCCCTGCTTCCTCGTCCTCAACCCCTGCTTCCTCGTCCTCAACCCCTGCTTGCCTGCCGCTTATCCCCCCTTCTCCTGCCTCTTCCCACCTTCACTTCTCTGTACCTGCTCTTGGCCGCCAAGAGGATGGAGAGAGTACAGGTACCGGAGGTGAAGGCCAACACACCCTGGGACGACTTGGTTACATCTTGAGGTTATCTTAAGATGATTTCGGGGCTTAGCGTCCCCGCGGCCCGGTCCTCGACCAAGCTTCCTTTTTGATACACACCCCCAGGAAGCAGCCCGTAGCAGCTGTCTAACTCCCAGGTACCTATTTACTGCTAGGTAAGAGGGGCATCAGGGTGAAAGAAACTTCCCATTTGTTTTCGCCTCCACCGGGGATCAAACCCGGAACCTCAGGACTACGAATCCGAAGCGTTGTCCACCCAGCTGTCAGGTCCCTTGGTGCCGCCGGTGGTGCTGGCTGGTGGTGACCAGGCAAGATCCACCACCAAGATGGAGGAGGATCTTGCAAGGCGCTGCGGTTACCCCCATCTGCTCCAGTCCTCCTGCGCCAAACCAAAATTTATCAACCAAGAAACTTCTATCGTTAGGTTGCACCTTGGAGGGTGTCCAAGGTGTGGATCCACAACTTGCACCACGTAATCTTTCATCTCTTGAAGGCTCAGTTGCGCGAGCGTAAACACGCGCGCACACGCGCACACACACACAAAAGACGATCACAAGGTTCGTATGCGAGCATAAGAAATATTGCCGGAACAACCGTGGATATCTTCAAGAGGAAACTAGATAGTTTCCTCCTAGGAATGCCGGACCAACCGGGCTGTGGTGGATATGTGGGCCTGCGGGCCGCTCCAAGCAACAGCCTGGTGGACCAAACTCTCACAAGTCAAGCCTGGCCTCTGGCCGGGCTTGGTGAGTAGAAGAACTCCCAGAACCCCATCAACCAGGTATCCTTGGCTGTCTGATATGAAAATGCCGAAAAGTAGAGGAGTAAGCACAGTACCATATATATAGGGCCTGACAGCTGAGTGGACAGCGCTTCTGATTCGTAGTCCTGAGGTTCCGGGTTCGATCCCCGGTGGAGGCGAAAACAAATGGGCGGAGTTCCTTTCACCCTGATGCCCCTGTCACCTAGGAGTAAATAGGTACCTAGGAGTTAGACAGCTGCTACGGGCTGCTTCATGGGGGTGTGTATAAACAGGGAGGCCTGGTAGAGGACCGGGCCGCGGGGACGCTAAGCCCCGAAATCATCTCAAGATACCTGGGGTCCGAAGTTTTCAATACATCTCACCGTCTTTTCTCTAACTGACTTTAAAACTAAAAATTTAACTGCTTGAAGGTGAAGGAAAGACCCAATTACTTGGGCGCTCTGCCAGACATGTGAGTAAGATTCTAGGAGTTTGTGTTCCTAACATTGTATACAGCACCTTGAGAAAGGATGAAGGTTACATCCAAAAACTTGGTTTTTAATACACTTACACATATATTGGGTCTTTCCTTCATCTCTATTCAATGCACAACGGCATTGTACTAAGTTTCTCCATTAACTGCTTCTCATCGACAGTCCGTATACTGACTGTAGCTTCACAAATTTCGTCACCATGACTGTCACAACACAACTGGTCACTAAGGAGTTCAACTGGCTACAGTTCCATCTCTCATCACCCAGGAAACTTTCCTAATCACTAGTCAATATTTATGGACACAAAGAGGAACCTCGCTGAAGGTATATTCACATCAATTATCGATAACCAACATACCTGGAGTATACCTGGAGAGGTTTTAGGGAGATCTTGGGGCTTGGGGACAGGCTTGGGGGACAGGCTTGGGGGACAGGCTTGGGGCGAAATTAGGAGCCAAGCTTGGGGCCAGGCTTGAAGCCCAGGCTTGGGGACAGGCTTGGGGGACAGGCTTGGGGCGAAACTAGGAGCCAAGCTTGGGGCCAGGCTTGAGGCCAAGCTTGGGGCCAGGCTTGTCTTTTGATTACTTGATCTAGCAGGCCGTTGCTTGGAGCGAACCCCCAGGAACTTGTGCAACAAATCCTCGACCAATGTTGATCTTGTAAGCATATTTCTGGCGCTCTCTCACCTCAACACACCAAAAGCGTCAACGACACACCAATTTCATGCTCCACGGAGACAATCCATTCCCGTTTAAGAATATTCATCCCCATTCCGGGAAGTCAATTTTTTATACAACTAAATTGGAATCAGTGCCAGTAATAAATTTTACAAACAAGTTTTTTGAACTAAAAAAGGGCAGAAAAAGGAGGGGGGGGGGGGGGAGGGTAGGAGGAAAAGCTAATTGATAGTCGAGAGAAAAGTTTGTTATAAAAACAACTGTTAAGTGATAAAAAGGACATAAAACAAACTATTAATAATACCCCGGTTTACCTTGAGGTTACCTTGATATGGTTTCGGGGCTTAACGTCCCGGTGGCCCGGTCTTCGACCAGGCTTCCTCGTTGCTGGACTGGTCAACCAGACTGGTTATTGGATGCAGCTGCTCGCAGCCAGACGTATGAGTCACAGCCTAGTTGATCAGGTATCCTTTGGAGGTGTTTATCCAGTTCTCTCTTGAACACTGTGTGGGGTCGGCCAGTTATGTCCCTTATGTGTAGTGGAAGCGTGTTGAACAGTCTCGGGCCTCTGATGTTGATAGTTCTCTCTCTTGAACACTGTGAGGGGTCGGCCAGTTATGTCCCTTATGTGTAGTGGAAGCGTGTTGAACAGTCTCGGGCCTCTGATGTTGATAGTTCTCTCTTGAACACTGTGAGGGGTCGGCCAGTTATGCCCCTTATGTGTAGTGGAAGCGTGTTGAACAGTCTCGGGCCTCTGATGTTGATAGTTCTCTCTTGAACACTGTGAGGGGTCGGCCAGTTATGTCCCTTATGTGTAGTGGAAGCGTGTTGAACAGTCTCGGGCCTCTGATGTTGATAGTTCTCTCTTGAACACTGTGTGGGGTCGGCCAGTTATGTCCCTTATGTGTAGTGGAAGCGTGTTGAACAGTCTCGGGCCTCTGATGTTGATAGTTCTCTCTTGAACACTGTGAGGGGTCGGCCAGTTATGCTCCTTATGTGTAGTGGAAGCGTGTTGAACAGTCTCGGGCCTCTGATGTTGATAGTTCTCTCTTGAACACTGTGAGGGGTCGGCCAGTTATGCTCCTTATGTGTAGTGGAAGCGTGTTGAACAGTCTCGGGCCTCTGATGTTGATAGTTCTCTCTTGAACACTGTGAGGGGTCGGCCAGTTATGCTCCTTATGTGTAGTGGAAGCGTGTTGAACAGTCTCGGGCCTCTGATGTTGATAGTTCTCTCTTGAACACTGTGAGGGGTCGGCCAGTTATGCTCCTTATGTGTAGTGGAAGCGTGTTGAACAGTCTCGGGCCTCAGGTAGGAGAGAGAGGAGAGGGTGGGGAGGAGAGGGAGGACAGAGGAGAGGGAGGGGAGGGAGAGAGGGGAGAGAGGGGAGAGAAGGGAGAGAGGGGAGGGAGAAGAGGGAGGAAAGAGCGAAAAGGGCGGAGGAAAAAGAGGAGGAAGGGGGGGGGGGTTAGAGGGAGGGGAAAAGGGGGGAGAGAGGGTTGTAACTACACACAGACGGGCATACAGATACAAAAAAAAAGTCTCGTCAACAATCAAATTAAAAGTGTCTATTAATCACCCTTTAAATTGCTTTTGGACTTTTAAACACATGTGCAATTTGCGAATCTAATAAAAAAATTAAAAAAGCATCACATTATGAGTTTGTAATTAACTGCATGATATTTTGATGAGAATGTAATCAAAACGATTTTCACCAGTACAAGAAATCAAGACTATCGACACTCAGTTAACTCATTAGCGTACGGCTAATTAGGTCACGTAATTATGAGGAGGAAGCTCTAAGACAGTATTAGAATATAGCACTTGGAGGGATATGAGGACAAGGAGCTGGGATAGAACGGATGGAAGGAATGGTGCACAACCACATGGACAATCGGGAATCGAACGTCGACCTGCAAGAAGCGAGGCTGGCGCTGTACCACTCTAAGTGGATGGGTATGGCATATGAATATATCGCCGTTATCGAGTGACAATATTTGTATCAGTACTGTAATCAGTATCAGTACTGTAATCAGGCCAGTACTGTATCAGTACTGGTACTTCTGTATGTTCTTGTGCGGCCACAAGACCTCCCAGAACCCCACCAAGGTAAGGTATGAACATCAGAGGTCCACGGTTGTTCAACGTAATCCCAGCAAGCATCAGAAATATTACAGGAACAACCGTGGACATCTTCAAGAGGAAACTAGATTTATTCCTCCAAGGAGTGCCGGACCAACCGGGCTGTGGTGGGTATGTGGGCCTGCGGGCCGCTCCAAGCAACAGCCTGGTGGACCAAACTCTCACAAGTCAAGCCTGGCCTCGGGCCGGGCTTGGGGAGTAGAACAACTCCCAGAACCCCCATCAACCAGGTATCAACCAGGTATGATTAAGGGGACCTGTACCTCCAGCTGTACCTGTATGATCAAGGTAAATTATGTTCAAGGGTGCGATCCCATTGTATGACCTCAATATTTTCATCTGTTCTTTGGCTGGCAACGGTCCTTCTGTACTTGTACTTTTATGTTGTAACTGTATTTGCCACTGTACTTGTACCTTTTATACGTGAGAGGCATGACGAAGTTACACTTACAGGTAGAGAGCAGACAACGCTACACAGATCATGCAGACTGTGGTGTCTCGCGTACAGCGTCCCTGGGAGTCACTCCAAGCCGTCCCAATAGTGTAGGTGTGTTATTGAATGAATTCGGGAAGGAAATATTCTATGCACATTCTCTAAGTCCTTAACTTCGGTGTTAAATGGAGCAGTTAATGTGCACAAATGTGCAAAAATGGAGCAGTTAATGTACCTTGATCACCCAAAGTGATCAGGGAGCGTCTTCCCAACTACTAAAAAGACTCCATAGACACCTCTAAAGGATGCCTGATCAACCAGGCTGTGACTCCTATGCCAGACTGTAAGCAGCTGCGTCCAATGTCATTCTGCCTGAATGACCAGACCATAAACCAGAAAACCTGATCAGAGAACGGGCCGTGGGAACATTGATCCCCGGTACCAACAAAGTAAACAATGAAGTAACAAGAGCACGATGAACCAATAACAAAACAGCGGCTATACGGTGGGATCAAACCCCCGTCTCTAGACACACTCCACACGCGCACTACAGATACCTGGTTGATGGGGTTCTGGGAGTTCTTCTACTCCCCAAGCCCGGCCCGAGGCCAGGCTTGACTTGTGAGAGTTTGGTCCACCAGGGGCCAGATTCACGAAGCTGTTACGCAAGCACTTACGAACCTGTACATCTTTTCTCAATCTTTAGCGGCTTTGTTTCCAATTATTAAACAGCTAATGAGCTCCGAAGCACCAGGAGGCTGTTTATAACAATAACAACAGTTGATTGGCAAGTTTTCATGCTTGTAAACTGTGTAATAAATGTAACCAAAGCCGTCAAAGATTGAGGGAAAGATATACACGTTCGTAAGTGCTTGCGTAAGTTCTTTCGTGACTCTGGCCCCAAACTGTTGCTAGGAACGGCCCGTAGGCCGAGCTCATCATGGTTGAGTCGGTAGCGCATGCACCTGGGGAGTCCACGGACGAGAGGCGGACACTCAAGTACTTCCTCAATATTTTCTTATACAACTCTTCCTTCATAAAACAGTGAGTCTATACTCTTACCTGTTAATTACTCCGCCCTGGACCAGACTGAGGGGCTACGGTCCTCTCTTCTCTTACCTGCAAAACAGAAAATTGTATTACGAATCTAATTCGCGAATGTGTTTAAATACCATAAATATGGACTTTCACCTGGTACACGGAACGGTGTGGCAGGTGAAGGCCCTCACTGTGTACATAATGTGCGGGATTAACGTTCTTCTAGCCCAGTGTTCAGCTAGACGAACGGCTACGGTGTTCGGCTACCCCCCCCTCCCCCCGCTGTACCTCCTCAGTGCCCAATAGCCTCTCATCTCAACACCTGTGCACTTTTCTCTCCCGCGTCTATTTCAAGCCGGGAGATATATTTGACCGACGGTAAAGTTCAAACGGTCACCCAACCAATGGTGCTGTCCGACGCCTGCACACACACACACATGATAGAGCCCAGTAGGCTCAGGAACCTGTACACCAGTTGATTGATCTGTTGAGAGGCGGGACCAAAGAGCCAAAGCTCAACCCCCCGCAAGCACAAATAGGTGAGTACACACACACACACAAACACACACACACACACACACACCACCCAACAAACACCATCCTGTTTAGTTCCCCACTCACACCATTTTTTTTTTTTTTGGTGTGTGTATGGGGGGGGGGGCATGAAGTGCTTACCAGTCGACGGTTAAGCAGTAGCCGGTACAGGACAGACTGTAACTGACATTTAGAAGGGAGGAAATTCGCTGTAATCTAGAGAGACTTTATCAAGTCAACATTCTGATGGTAATACTCAAACATGTCTTTAAACATCACTCTTTAACAATAAACTATGCAAAGTACATAAAATAACAATAAACTATGCAAAGTACATAAAATAACAATAAACTATGCAAAACACATAATATATATATATATTTTAATTATCAGGGAGAAAGCGCCAAGCCATTACTACTATATATCACTGGGGAAGGGATCAGGGTAAGGATTTAGGATGGGACGGGGGGGGGGGGGGAAGGAATGGTGCCCAACCACTGGGATAAAATAACAATCTATGCACAGGCCCTTGAACTAAGGGCCCCTCTCAGCTGAGTGGACAGCGCTTCGGATTCGTAGTCCTGAGGTTCCGGGTTCGATCCCCGGTGGAGGCTGAAACAAATGGGCAAAATGTTTCTTTCACCCACATGCTCCTGTTACCTAGCAGTAAATACATACCTGGGAGTTAGACAGCTGCTACGGGCTGCTTCCTTGGGGGTATGTAACAAAAAGGAGGCCTGGTGGAGGACCGGGCCGCGGGGACGCTAAGCCCCGAAATCATCTCAGGATAACCTCAAGATGCAAAATACATAAAAGAAAAAGTGGGAAGTAAATTGAGCAAACTCCTCCAAGCATTCTGACGTATACTCAACCAGACGCTAAAAATGGTCGTACCAAAAAATGCTGGCGCCTCGCGGAATTGACATATTGTCCCGTTTTCTCTTGTGGGTCTTCTGGTAGGTTAGGATAAGGGCACTTTAGTACGAACGTTTCTTGACGTTGGGAAACCATAGGAGGACGGGCTGCTCTCTCACCGGTGGATGTCAATCAAGGAAAAGATTGAATCCAATCAAGGAAAAGATTGGATCCAATCAAGGAAATCCAATCAAGGAAAAGATTGGATCTAATCAAGGAAAAATAAGAAGTTGGTGCAGGAAGTGTGGCCCGTCCTCAACCAGGCCTCCTGGTTGCTGGACTGGTCAATCAGGCTGTTGGACGCGGCTGCTCGCAGTCTGATGTATGGGTCACAGCCTGGTTGATCAGGTATCCTTTGGAGGTGTTTATATAATTCTCTCTTGAACACTGAGGGGTCGGCCAGTTATGTCCCTTATGTGTAGTGGAAGCGTGTTGAACAGTCTCGGGCCTCTGATGTTGATAGAGTTCTCTCTCAGAGTACCTGTTGCACCTCTGCTCTTCAACGGGGGTATTCTGCACATCCTGCCATGCCTCCTGGTCTCAGGTGATGTAATTTCCGTATGCACATTCGGAACCAGTCCTTATAATATTTGCCAAGTATAAATTTTTATGTATCTCTCCCGCCTGCACTCTAGTCTAGAAAATGTAAATTTAATATGGTTTAAATTATTTTTTTGAGATATACATTTATTTTTTTCCATAGCGAAGGAGCTGGAATTTATCTAAATTAAACAACATACTGTTTTCTGATGCCCATTGAAAGACCTGGGGCCAGATTCACGAAGCAGTTACGCAAGTACTTACGAACGTGTACATCTTTCCTCAATCTTTGACGGCTTTGGTTACATTTATATAACAGTTTACAAGCATGAAAACTTCCCAATCAACTGTTGTTATTGTTATAAACAGCCTCCTGGTGCTTCGGAGCTCATTAACTGTTTAATAATTGTAAACAAAGCCGCCAAATTTTGAGAAAAGGTGTACGTGTTCATAAGTGCTTGCGTAGCTGCTTCGTGAATCTAGCCCCTGATTTACATCTGAGTGGAGGTTTGATGTGTTCTCTATGTTGTTCTCTCATAAAAATCTTAGTGTCTTCTACAAAGTATGATACGGTACTGTAGCTCGTGTCCTTGTCTATGTCTTGAGATGAGAACAAGAAAACATCCTGGAGCAAGCACAGGTGGAGAGACAAACACAGTCGGTAAGGGAGGAAAGCGAGGAAAAGTAAGGACAAACTATGAATTATGGATGACAGACAATCAAATTACGAAAAAAGAAAGTAAAGCTTGTGAAAAGCGGCGGTATAAACACGACAACAGGAAACGGCGAAGGGAAGAAACGTGAATAAAGAAGGTAAGAAAGAACAGAGTTAAAAGTCAGAAAGAAAACGAACTTTGCGAATACGGAAAAGAAAACGGCGATCAAATTCCATCAAGAAAGTGAGGGAGTGAAGGAGAGAGTCTCCCCCAAGAGTACATAGAGGGGTCGTGGATGGCAGGAGAGGAAGCAAGAGGGACCCCTCATCACAACAGGGTAAACTCATGTATAAAAGATTGAGGAAGCGTGCCATCACCCAGGAATATTGGCCCTAGCCCCTGGCTTTATGGAGATTTAAGACAACCTCCATGAAATTTACGGCACACCAAGAGAGAAAAAATCCTGAGTGTATGTGCAGTTCGTATCTAAAGAAAACACTTTCTGTGAAAGCGTTCTTTGCCCTGCGACGCGCAATTTCAACGTGAGTTACCTTACCTTACAGTTACCTAGCGTTGATTCCGGGGGTCACGGTCCCCGCGGCCCGGTCTCTGACTAGGCTTCCTGGTTGATGGTCTGGCTATGAAGAAAAGATATGGATATGGTTCTGGGAGTTCTTGTACTCCCCGAGCCCGGCCTCAGGCCAGGCTCGACTTGTGATAACTTGGTCCAACTGGCTGTTGCTTGGAGCTGCCCGTAGGCCCACAAATCCATTACAGCCTGGTTGGTCCGGCACCTCACCAAAATGTATATACACTGTTTAGTATTGTAAATGTGTCGCCACGTCTGTGGTAGAAAATAATAATAATAAGTAACCTCTTGCAAGACCTTTTCTAATTGGTTCTTGAAGTCTACCTTTGTTATGGCAAATGTGGAAACACCGACATAGGTGGACACACTAGCACGACTGCATACCTGGCAGCAAAGGTGCCAGGACTACCTTACCTTGCGCTGATTTCCGGGTTCAACGCCCAAGCGGCCCGGTCCCCGACCAGGCCTCCTCGTTGCTCGGTCAACCAGTTTTTTGGACGGGGCTCACGGATGAATCACAGCCTGGTTGATCAGGTATTCTTTGGAGGTGTTTATCAAGTTCTCTCGAACACTGTAAGGGGTCGGCCAGTTATGCCCCTTATGTGTAGTGGAAGCGTGTTGAACAGTCTCGGGCCTCTGATGTTGATAGTTCTCTCTCAGAGTACCTGTTGCACCTCTGCTCTTCAACGGGGGTATTCTGCACATCCTGCCATGCCTCCTGGTCTCACGTGGTGTTATTTCTGTGTGCAGGCTTGGGACCAGCCCCTCTACTATTTCCCGTGTAAATTATTATGTATCTCTCCCGCCTGCGCTCAAGAGAATACAGATTTAGGCTCTTTAGTCGGTCCCAGTAGTTTAGATGTTTTACTGAGTGGATTCTAGCAGTAAAGGATCTCTGCACGCTCTCCAGGTCAGCAATTTCTCCAGCTTTGAAAGGGGTTGTCATTGTGCAGCAGTATAGGGTAATATTAACAGATCTCTGGACGAGTATAAGAAGGAATCTGGTCAACCCCACCAAATGGTACGTGATCACCCAGACTGTGGTTGCCTACGTCAGACTACACACAGCGCCGTCCAACAGTGTGGTCACCCCTCCAGCCCAGGGTGTGAACCCACTCTCAACCATTTAGCACATCGCTCTTCCACACAGTTTTTCTCCCCCACTAAAAACAAAGTTGACCACTTACCACCAATCAGCCCAGCAGGTAGTGTGAGCGCTTGAGCGTGAATACCGTGCCATTTTGCACGCGCTTGTTTAAGTATTTATTATTTGTGCCTGCACGATCCAGCTCTTAGCTCTTGGGTCCCGACTTTCTAAACGTCTGTTGTCTAAAGTACGGACTCCTGAACAATTTTCTCTCATTCATATCTACTACATATATTTTTCTCTCGCACAAAACCGAGAGTATAGCCCGTAGCAGCTGACTCCCTGGTACCTATTTATTGCTAAGTGAACAGGTTCACCAGGTGAAAAACTAAAAAATTTACCACGCGCGGGTGTGTATTTTACCATTTGTATCTGTAAAATCGAGCTATTAGCCTTTGGACCCCGTCATTCTAACCAATCTATTTTCCTCTATTATATCTACTACACACATTTCTCTATAACACACACACCTGTGCCGGGACCAAAGAGCCAAAACTCAACCCCCGCAACCACAACTAGGTGAGTACACATCCCCAGGAAGCAGCCCGTAGCAGCTGTCTAACTCCCAGGTACCTATTTACTGCTAGGTGAACAGGTGCATCAGGGTGGAAAATCTCTGCCCATTTGTTTCCGTCATCGCCAGATATCGATTCCCGGACCACAGGACTACGAATCCCGAGCGCTGTCCACTCAGCTGTCAGGCCCCTTAGCTGTGCACTCACCTAGTTGTGCGTGCGCGCGCGCGCGTGTGTGTGTGTGTGTGTGTGTGTGTGTGTGTGTGTGTGTGTGTGTGTGTGTGTGTGTGTGTGTGTGTGTGTGTGTGTGTGTGTGTGTGTCTACTAGTTGTGTTTACTAGTTGTGTTTTGCGGGGGTTGAGCTTTGCTCTTTCGGCCCGCCTCTCAACTGTCAATCAACTGTTTACTAACTACTTTTTTTTTTCTCCACACCACACACACACACACACCCCAGGAAGCAGCCCGTTACAGCTGACTAGCTCCCAGGTACCTATTTACTGCTAGGTAACAGGGGCACTTAGGGTGAAAGAAACTTTGCCCATTTGTTTCTGCCTCGTGCGGGAATCGAACCCGCGCCACAGAATTACGAGTCCTGCGCGCTATCCACCAGGCTACGAGGCCCCACGTGTGTGTACTCACCTATTTGTACTCACCTATATGTGCTTGCAGGATCGAGCATTGACTCTTGGATCCCGCCTTTCTAGCTATCGGTTGTTTACAGCAATGACTCCTGTCCCATTTCCCTATCATACCTAGTTTTAAAAGTATGAATAGTATTTGCTTCCACAACCTGTTCCCCAAGTGCATTCCATTTTTCTACTACTCTCACGCTAAAAGAAAACTTCCTAACATCTCTGTGACTCATCTGAGTTTCCAGTTTCCACTCATGTCCCCTCGTTCTGTTATTATTACGTGTGAACATTTCATCTATTTCCACTTTGTCAATTCCCCTGAGTATTTTATATGTTCCTATCATATCTCCTCTCTCCCTTCTTTTCTCTAGTGTCGTAAGGTTCAGTTCCTTCAGCCGCTCTTTATATCCCATCCCTCGTAACTCTGGGACAAGCCTCGTCGCAAACCTCTGAACCTTCTCCAGTTTCTTTATGTGTTTCTTCAGGTGGGGGCTCCATGATGGCGCGGCATACTCTAAGACGGGTCTCACATAGGCAGTGTAAAGCGCCCTAAAAGCCTCCTCATTTAGGTTTCTGAATGAAGTTCTAATTTTCGCCAGTGTAGAGTACGCTGCTGTCGTTATCCTATTTATATGTGCCTCAGGAGTTAGATTAGGTGTCACATCCACTCCCAGGTCTCTTTCTCGAATCGTTACAGGTAGGCTGTTCCCCTTCATTGTGTACTGTCCCTTTGGTCTCCTGTCACCTGATCCCATTTCCATAACTTTACATTTACTGGTGTTAAACTCCAGTAGCCATTTCCCTGACCATCTTTGCAGCCTGTTTAAGTCCTCTTGGAGGATCCTACAATCCTCGTCTGTCACAACTCTTCTCATTAATTTTGCGTCATCCGCAAACATTGACATGTATGATTCCACTCCTGTAAACATATCATTTACGTAAATTAGAAAGAGGATTGGTCCCAGCACCGATCCTTGAGGTACTCCACTTGTTACTGTTCGCCAGTCCGACTTTTCGCCCCTTACCATTACCCTCTGGCTCCTTCCTGTTAGGTAGTTCTTCACCCATACTAGGGCCTTTCCGCTTACTCCTGCCTGCCTCTCAAGTTTGTATAGCAGTCTCATGTGCGGTACCGTATCAAAGGCCTTTTGGCAGTCAAGAAATATGCAGTCTGCCCAGCTTTCTCTGTCCTGCCTTATCCTTGTTACTTTATCATAGAATTCTAAAAGGTTTGTTAGGCATGATTTCCCTGTCCCTGTGTGTGTGTGTGTGTGTGTGTGTGTGTGTGTGTGTGTGTGTGTGTGTGTGTGTACTCACCTAGTTGTACTCACCTAGTTGTGTTTGCGGGGGTTGAGCTCTGGCTCTTTGGTCCCGCCTCTCAACCGTCAATCAACAGGTGTACAGATTCCTGAGCCTATCGGGCTCTGTCATATCTACACTTGAAACTGTGTATGGAGTGAGCCTCCACCACATCACCCCCTAATGCATTCCATAATGTGTGTGTGTGTGTGTGTGTGTAAGTGTGTGTGTGTGTGTGTGTGTGTGTGTGTGTGTGTGTGTGTGTGTGTGTGTGTGTGTGTGTGTGTGTGTGTGTGTATGTGTGCGTGTGTGTCAGTGCGCACATTCATGTGCGCGCGTACAAGCGTGCCTACGTGCCTGCGCTCCTGCCTGTGCGTGCGTGCGAGCCCACATGACCCACTCTCAAAATTCAATAATTCAGCAACTTTCCTCATCTCCCAATTTACTCGCAAAACAACTTCAATTTTGAAGCAATCAAGACAACAAAAAGTTCCTCTCCATGTTGCATATATTAACATACATTGGAATATTTGTGTACGAGTCTCGGGGCTCAGTGTTCGGTTCCCGAATGAGCTCACGTTCACTGAACCAAAACATGCTTCTTCCATCGAATATTCAGGCTATGGAAAAATTAATAATAGTTTTTTGAACTTTTGAAACATTTATCGTGGGGTCACAAATGGACACGAGTGACATACGAATAATGTCTGTAGCATCGTGCCAACCACAACAGTTTTAACTTGGTCATTATAGCTTGTAAAGTGAGTGTTGAGGTGTTGCCGAGGCTGCGGGTCCCTATATCCAGCAGGTCCACCTCTCCAGCTTCCACTCTACGCAAGCGGCAGAGTACTGATTTACACCGGTTACGGACGGGCTCACCATAGCCGGTGCTACATGGACACTTCATTCTGAATAGCTAAATCTGAAACAACAACATGATTTATACCGATTTAAAAACTGTAAGCGATCCCAATTATTTAGATGATTAATTAACTGCTTTCTCCCTCTCACTATCATTCCCTCTCCCCCTACCTCCTTCCTTTTTCTCTCTCCATTTCCCTTAGAAAATTCCATGTGTGTGCTCAGCAAACACAAAACCATAACATTATTTGTACTACTGTTAAATACAAAGTTGCAAGAACGTTGTGGTTACGATGTGTTTGAGCCCAATAACTGAAGCAGCTGTTGAAAAACTATGGACAATCAAACCCTCATTTCAGGCTTCATAGGAGCCATTGGTTGACGCAATATGAACCAACCCTACTTAAAGAGGGGCATGGGGGGTCGACCCCGACCCCTCTATGACAGACCCTATACAAACACTGCAGCCACCTGGGCTCCAACCTCGAATAGACATTCTCAAATATATATAATCTGATTATTTAACAACACATTTTACCAGTGAGAACAAAAACATTATTGCCACCGCCAACAAATACACTGCAACAAACGCAGCATGAAGAAACGCCCGTTATACACCCCACTAATACAACCATAAGCAACAATACAACCATAACAATAATACAACCATAAACAACAACAATACAATCATAACAATACAACCATACGCAACAACAATACAACCATAAACAACAATACAACCACAAACAACAACAATACAACCATAAACAACAACAATACAACCATAAACAACAACAATACAACCATAAACAACAACAATACAACCATAAACAACAACAATACAACCATAAACAACAACAATACAACCATAAACAACAACAATACAACCATAAACAACAACAATACAACCATAAACAACAACAATACAACCTTTACCGACACCAACAACATTTATCACATGCATCAAGCAGTATAAACTATGGGAAAAGACCAGCAGCCTCCGCCTCCCCCAAGTGTGAGAGAGGACCGTTATTTCTCTCAGACATCTCTAATGATTAAACAGGCTGTTCGTGCTTGCACTTCGCACCCGAAGTTATCACTCCAACAATCTAGTGTAAATCAGTTCCTGCTTCTCTGTTGTTAGGTAATTGAACACAAATGGCGGCGATGGCTGTTGCAAGACAGAAAGAGCAAAAGCGTGAGAAAGGGATAGGGTGAGTGTAAGTGTGAGAGCGCGAATGAAAGCAAGAGCGAAAAAAGCGAGAGAGCCCCCGCGAGTGAGAGCCCGCGAATGAGAGCGAGAGCCAGTGAGAGTGAGAGCCAGAGCCAGAGCCAGCAAGAGAGCGCGAGAGAGAGCCAGAGCCAGCAAGAGAGCGCGAGCGAGAGCCAGAGCCAGCAAGAGAGCGCGAGTGAGAGCGCGAGAGAAAGCTAAGAAAACTCAGCCTAGCCCACAAGGACAGCTTCGCAGATGAGATGGAGGATGAAAATGACCCAGGTGGAAGCATCTGGAGATTCTGCAGGAGGAAAAGGCTGCAGAGATGAGATATTATGAGGTGGGGGGGGGGGAGGGAAGGAAGGAAGGAGGACGCAAGAAGGAAGAAGGAATGAGAAAAAAAGGTGGGAGTGAATACGAGAATTAAGGATATGTAGGCCGAGGAACAGAAAAACAAATGCAACAGGAGGGGAAAAATAGGAAATGAAGGAAGAGGAGGAGATGGGAAGTTGAGGAAGAGGAGGGAAGTGAAAGGAGGGAAGGAGAGAGGGAGAACAAGAGTAAAGAACACATTATTGAAGACACATTCAACACTGCCGTCCGGGAGAATTACACACATTGTTGGTGGTGATGCCGGGTGGTGGGGGTGGTAAGAGTGGGGGGGGGGATGATGGGGGGTGATGGGGGGTGATGGGGGGGTGATGGGGGGGGTGATGGGGGGGGTGATGGGGGGGGAGATGGGGGGGGTGATGGGGGTTTGGTGATGGGGGGGGTGATGGGGGGGTGATGGGGGGGGGGGTGATGGGGGGGGTGATGGGGGGGGTGATGGGGGGATGATGGGGGGGTGATGGGGTGGTGGTGGTGGTTCCTGGATACCTGAAGCCTACCTGCAGAGGGTTCTGGGTGTTGTTCTACACCCCGAGCCCGGCCTGAGGCCAGGCTCGAGTTGGAGTAACTTGGTCCAACAGGCTGTTTTGGAGCGGCCCACAGACCCACATATCCACTACAGACTGGTTGGTCCTCCCGGGTTGCTCAGCCCAGGAGCTGAGGATCAACCCACAGAACTCACGTTTGGTGAACGCGCGCACACTCCACCGAGCATTGCCAGCAGTCTTGAACCTGCACTAAAAATGCTCCAATGTCTCCCTTGGAATTGGTTCATTACTACGCTTAACGACCCAACTACCACGACCAATCACGCTTAGCAGACGAAGAAAGATCCTTCCACTGTCGGGTCAACCCGTCCTCTCAACAGGGTGACGGCGTTATTGTAATTAACGTTACAAATGGAACTATAACAAGTACACTGTACATGAATATCTAAGTTTTCCGTGTCATGGGACTCGATAGGTTAGGCAGGTTGCTTGGGTTCGTACGTTTCTGGTTAGGTTAGAAGGTTACATTGCGATGGTTTCCGAGCTCAACGTCCCCGCGGCCCGGTCCTCGACCAGGCCTCCTAGTTGCTAGACTGGTCAACCAGGTTGTCGGACGGGGCTGCTCGCAGCCTGATGTATGAACCACAGCCTGGTTGATCAGGTATCCTTATGAGGTGTTTACCAAGTTCTCTCTTGAACAGTGTTAGAGGTCGGCCAGTTATGCCCCTTTTAGTATAAACTACCAATAGTTTAGATGTTTTACTGAGTGGATTCTAGCAGTAAAGGATCTCTGCACGCTCTCCAGGTCAGCTACAGGGAGGGCAGAAAGTGCTGTTACTGCTCATCAGCTAGATGGCAGCACAATTCAAAGGAATGCACGAATTAGTAACTGGGCATCCACAATGCAAGCTGAGTTGGTAGCAATACTGGTAGCACTCGAAATTATTGACAACACTGAATTAGACAGCTTAATTATTTCCGACTCCCTATCCTCACTACGAGCAATAAACAGTTTGCAATCAAGTAATAACGTGCTTGTCTCAGAAGCCACACATAGATATATAAGCATACTTAGCAAGAGGGTAAATATACAAATGTTGTGGATTCCTTCTCACATTGGCATGCAGGAACATGATAAAGTTGACGCCCTTGCTAAAGCTGCAGTGTAAATAAAAACAGTTTTGAACGGAATCTTGAGTTGTCAAACAGGTCCCTCAAAAGTGTCATTAGACGAGAACTCTTAGTTGAATTTGAAGAAAGTAGAACAGTGCAAACTGGAACTAGCAGGTCCATTGTTCATCACAATGAAATGTGTGAAGTAAAACATGTATGGGGCAAGTAACAAAGTCAGTAGACTAACAGATATTGTCACAGCTCGTATAAGACTTGGCTACAAGTATCTCTGGCAGTTCGGCTTGTATAGGGATCAAGATGAAGTAAAGTGTAAAGTGTGTGGACAAAGACAGGGCCACACACTCGAACACTGTATCTTGGATTGTAGTAAAATTGAGCCATTTAGAGATAAATCTAAGCTCACGCTGTATAATATGGCAACCTATCATATTCCCAAGGATAAAATACCTGAAATCCTTGCGCTGTGTCCATATTTCGCTTCCAGTAGATAAATAACATGAGATTGAGAAACTCAGTATTGTGAAGACTAATAATAAACAGCAGCTTCCCTATGACTGTAATATCTCCATTGATCAAACAATTATGTATTAGCGATAAGACTTACCATTAATGTATAATGACTTACTGTAAATATATAGCTCTTGAAAAAGAACTTTCTCTGTAACTAGCTGACATTGTAACTATAAGGTGTGAAGGATAGAGGAAAATGTTTATGTAATAATCTAAGATGAGGTGTGATAAAGACCTTTTGTGCCCTCTGTAATGTTTTTGCGCTACCGCTCACAGGATGAGTATGGGGTGCACAATAAACTAGCCGCCTCCGGCGGCATCAATCAATCAAATCTCCAGGTCAGCAATTTCCCCAGCTTTGAAAGGGGCTGTCATTGTGCAGCAGTACTCCACTCTAGAGAGCACTAGCGTCTTGAAGAGTATCATCATCGGTACAGCATCTCTAGTGTGAAAGGTTCTTGTTATCCATCCTGTCATTTTTCTTGCAGTTGTGACGGCTACTTTACTGTGTTCTTCAAGGTAAGGTCTTCCAACATGAGTACACCCAAATCCTTTACATTGCTTCCCACAAAACTGTGACTACAGTGATATACAACACACAAGAATAATGTGTAATTATACATTTATATTTTAATATTTAAATTTTACTGCAATAAAGCAAAACTAAAAAATAGATGATTCCGTAATGAATCCATGACAATTCAGGATACAAATGGCATTTAGAAGCCGATATGATACAACAAGAGACGCGAGAAGAAGCCAGTGGGTCGGTAAAACGCTGTTGAACCAAGTCGAGCCTGGCCTCAGACCGGGCTCCAGGAGGAGAAGACCACCTCCAGAGACCCTCTCCAGGTAAACTCAAGGGTGACGGACAAGAGAACAGGTAGGGTCCAAGAGCTGATGCTCAACCCTGCGAGAATAACTCGGGGAGGAGAACAACTTGAAGGCGAGTAAATACAGGAATGCAATTTCCACTTTCTACCACCAGCCGGTCGGCCGAGCGGACAGCACGCTGGACTTGTGATCCTGTGGTCCTGGGTTCGATCCCAAGCGCCGGCGAGAAACAATGGGCAGAGTTTCTTTCACTCTATGCCCCTGTTACCTAGCAGTAAAATAGGTACCTGGGTGTTAGTCAGCTGTCACGGGCTGCTTCCTGGGGGTGGAGGCCTGGTCGAGGACCGGGCCGCGGGGACACTAAAGTAACCCTCCGAAAACATCTCAAGATAACCAGTTCCCTGCACTTATTTTCGTGACGTATGTTTCTGTACTCTCTTCGTGCCTCGCCACTTTCACAAAGTTTCCCACACCAGATAATGGACGAGACGAGGCTAAAAACACTTCACCTTGGTCCATTGGAACCTCGAACCGTAGACCACATAAACACCAGCTCACAGTTCTTCCTACCGAGTCACAAGCACCTCTTAGTAGCGAACGATTTCAGAGACGCCTATTAGAGTAAGATGGTAAGATCCAGATAAGGTCCAAAGTGAATGAAATGTTATTGTCTCCAATACGGTGGATACCAATATTATATATATATTATATAATATATACTTTCACTTGCACCATCAGAGCCACCAACCCACGTCCACGGGAGAGGAAGACAGGCGCTCTACAGACTAAACTATGAATACCCACAATAAGAGAGAGGTCTCAGAAACACAAGTTGTACCAGTTGTATCTCAAAACCATAATGGAAAATTCAAACGTCTGATTCTGTTCAGTTTGGCTGAATCAGGGACAACCAGGAGGCCAGGTCAGTGACCAGGTCAGTGACCAGGTCAGTGACCAGGTCAGTGACCAGGTCAGAGGCCAGGTCAGTGACCAGGTCAGTGACCAGGTCAGAGGCCAGGTCAGTGACCAGGTCAGTGACCAGGTCAGTGACCAGGTCAGTGACCAGGTCAGAGGCCAGGTCAGTGACCAGGTCAGTGACCAGGTCAGTGACCAGGTCAGTGACCAGGTCAGAGGCCAGGTCAGAGGCCAGGTCAGTGGCCAGGTCAGAGGCCAGGTCAGTGACCAGGTCAGTGACCAGGTCAGTGACCAGGTCAGTGACCAGGTCAGAGGCCAGGTCAGTGACCAGGTCAGTGACCAGGTCAGTGACCAGGTCAGTGACCAGGTCAGAGGCCAGGTCAGTGACCAGGTCAGTGACCAGGTCAGAGGCCAGGTCAGTGACCAGGTCAGTGACCAGGTCAGTGACCAGGTCAGTGACCAGGTCAGTGACCAGGTCAGAGGCCAGGTCAGTGACCAGGTCAGTGACCAGGTCAGTGACCAGGTCAGAGGCCAGGTCAGAGGCCAGGTCAGTGACCAGGTCAGAGGCCAGGTCAGTGACCAGGTCAGTGACCAGGTCAGAGGCCAGGTCAGTGACCAGGTCAGTGACCAGGTCAGTGACCAGGTCAGTGACCAGGTCAGTGACCAGGTCAGTGACCAGGTCAGTGACCAGGTCAGTGACCAGGTCAGTGACCAGGTCAGTGACCAGGTCGCGGGGTTGGTGACTGGGCACCTACACAAGGGGGGGTGGGGAGTCGGAGAACCTGTGTGGAGGACACACTGGATAACTTTATTGGTCTTGGAGGTCACTTGGAGACGTAAGGATCAAACCCAAGATGGCTGAGAATCGTGGACGACTCCACAGCCGGTCGCCCTTCGTGAATCTCATCCGCCCATCGGCTCAAAATACACAATAAACACTTGTAACTCTATTATACAAATAGAACATCTTTAATCACATTTTCCGCGAAGGAATTTAATCCAATGACTCCAAGAATCAGTCTACACAAACACGAGACCTAAGAAGACCCTTCCAAACCTTAAAGTAAACCCGAGTACCCGTAGTATCCCAGGATTTACCTTCTGGTCGTGAAGGCCGCCACAGTAAATTTCGTCGGGCAATTAAAGGTCGCAGAGAAGCTAGCGGAAAGAATGTGCTTCGTCTTGCCCACCTTTGTCCTCTGGGGTGTTTGGCGATGACATACGCACGCGCACGCAAGCGCTCGCCCGACTTACTACCCCACTAACTGCTCCCACGAAATAGTTCTATTAACCTCGCGGATTACATCATAACCATTGTGACCCGGTCGGCCGACGTACAGCACACTGGACTTGTGATCCTTTGGTCCCGGGTTCGATCCCGGGCGCTGGCGAGAAACAATGGGCAGAGTTTCTTTCACCCTATGCCCCTGTTACCTAGCAGTAAAATAGGTACCTGGGTGTTAGTCAGCTGTCACGGGCTGCTTCCTAGGGGTGGAGGCCTGGTCGAGGACCGGGCCGCGGGGGGACAAAAAAAAAGCCCCGAAATCATCTCAAGATAACCTCAAAATAACCCTCCTGTGTCAATGTTATCATCCAAGCTAGATATCTGCTGGCTAGATCTATGTATATTCATTCCTACTTGCTTGCCTCGCCTCCCCTCTTCCCTCTCTCTCTCTCTCTCACCTCCAAGCTCTTCAACCTCTGCAGTAAAAAGCTTGCGTAGAACACAGTTTTCTGTTCGAAATTAACCTTAGATCAAAACACACACCAAACAACAGCAAAAACCAAATATAAACGCACAAATAAAACACAAAAGCAGAGAGGGAACACACAAGCAGAGAGCGAACACAAAAGCAGAGAGGGAACACAAAAGCAGAGAGCGAACACAAAAGCAGAGAGGGAACACAAAAGCAGAGAGCGAACACAAAAGCAGAGAGCGAACACAAAAGCAGAGAGCGAACACAAAAGCAGAGAGCGAACACAAAAGCAGAGAGCGAACACAAAAGCACAGAGCGAACACAAAAGCAGAGAGGGAACACAAAAGCAGAGAGGGAATACAAAAGCAGAGAGGGAATACAAAAGCAGAGAGGGAACACAAAAGCAGAGAGGGAACACAAAAGCAGAGAGGGAACACAAAAGCAGAGAGGGAATACAAAAGCAGAGAGGGAACACAAAAGCAGAGAGGGAACACAAAAGCAGAGAGGGAACACAAAAGCAGAGAGGGAACACAAAAGCAGAGAGGGAACACACAAGCAGGAACAGTAACGGTGGCAGGCTCCCCGGGCTGCTCACTAGCCGGCCCTCCGCCCTCTCTGACAATAAGTTGCCAACAATACAAAATGTTCAGACAAGGGTATTATTATTGGTGTCTTTATCCCCTGTATTCCTCCCCGTCTTTGTCTCCAAACCAATTACACCATTTAATGTAAGATCCGCCGCTGTCTCTTATGATTACATTAATATTTAAAGAACAAATTGAATGGCAAAGATTATCACACTGATTATCATAATATGATTATCATACATATTTGTATTAATAATAATAATGCACAATACTCACATTAACGAGATGTATCAATGAGAAATCCGTAGGAGCCTTAAGGAGGTGGATACAAGGCGCACGTTTGGGACTACCAAGTGAGCAGGTTCGAATCCTCTTGGCTCCAACTGATTTTCTCATAATCAAAATAAGTAAATCAACAATAATAATACAGGGCCACATGACACTGTAAACAGAAGGACGAGAGCCTAAGCGTGACCAATAGAGACCCGCCTCGAAATACACAAGCAAGTAGGCCTACCTTGCAATGAGGCTGCCTGTAATGTGTACACAAACCTGCACTTGCCAATTATCTTAATGTTGTTAAATATAAAACTATTTGTAGTTAAAAAGGTTATTGTCGCCATAATAACCCAATCACACACACACCAGAAGAGGAGCAGACGACGACCTTTCGGTCCGTACTGAACCACTATCAAGTCGATTATTGTCGCCATCACTAGTTGGATTACACACTTAGCCACTAAACAGTGAGTAATCACCATGAAGTCTAGATATAAGCGGCATACCTAGCTACCTCTATAGCCGTTCATATGGTAACACGAGAAGCCTGGTCCCAAGGCCTGGGCCTGAGGCCAGGCATATCTTGTGATAACCTGATCAGTACAGCCATAAGAGGACTTGGAGCGTGCCGCAGGCCCACATTACAACGTGGCTGGTCCCATACTTCCTGTAAGAACTTGTGGGAATGTCTCGTTAAGCCCTTCACTTGAGTTCCGGCGGTATTCCTTATATCTAAACAACCGGGGACCTGGATCACTGCTTGATGCTCAAGAAGTCTTCTCTGAAGAACTACAGGCTTCCCTGTTGGTTGGTTGGTTAACTGTTGGACGCGCCTGCTCGCAGTCCGACATATGAGTCACAGCCTGGTTGATCAGGTATCCTTTGGAGGTGTTTATCGAGTTCTCTCTTGAACACTGTGAGGGGTCGGCCAGTTATGTCCCTTATGTGTAGTGGAAGCGTGTTGAACAGTCTCGGGCCTCTGATGTTGATAGTTCTCTCTCAGAGTACCTGTTGCACCTCTGCTCTTCAACGGGGGTATTCTGCACATCCTGCCATGTCTTCTGGTCTCATGTGGTGTTATTTCTGTGTGCAGGTTTGGGACCAGCTCCTCTAATACCTCCCACCTGTAGATTATTATGTATCTCTCTCGCCTGCGCTCTAGAGAATACATATTTAGAATTTTTAATCGGTTTCAATAATTAAGATGACTTATAGGGTGGATTATAGCGATAAGGGAACTTTGCACGCTCTCTTGGTCAGCAATTTCTCTTACTCTGAATGAGGGTTGTTAGTGTGCAACAATATTCCATTCTAGAAAGCACTAGCGTCTTAAAAGAACACTAGGCGGCCAATCATTAGAATGACACACCTTGTTTGGAAGGTCCTTGTTATCTAGCCTGTCATTTTTCTTGCAGTCGTGACAGCTACTTTAGTGTTTTGACACTTATTTTCATTAAACATCTTTTTATTATCTGTTATCCTTTGAAAGATCTGATTTACATCAGATTGGAAGTTTGTCGTGTCCACTATGCTATCTACTCGCATGAAAGCCCTAGTCATCTGCAAATGATGCGGTAGAGTTTTTTAAGTTCTTGGTGAATATAGAGTTGCAGGAATCAGGGCCTGGTGCAGTGTGTTAGAGGTCCTTAATGATCAAGTACAGTGGGCAGGCCAGTGGGCCGGCCGGCTCTAATGGGGCCAACTGGCCAGGGTGAGGACAGATGGGAGGGGGGGGGGGGGAAGAGGAGAGAGCTGGAATGAGAGAAATGGAAAGAGGAGTAGAGAGGACGAAAAAGAAGAGAAAGCTGGAATAAGATAACAGGGGGGGAGAGGAGAAATGAGAGAGAAGAGGGGTGAGGAGAATGGAAGAGAAGATGCGAGACGGGGAATGTAGATGAGGTGAAAGGGGGGAATATAATAGAAAATGGGAAAAGTTCGAAATTAAACAAAAAATAAGTATTAGGAAGATTTAAAAGGAGGCCGAGGAGAAGGAATACTAACATAAGAGGATGGATTAGAATAAAGATAAAGAAGAGATACAGGCGGAAGTGAAGGTACAGGCGGAAGTGAAAACATAAGAGGAAGGAAATAGGCTGGGCTTAGAAACCAACTTTGTGTTTGAAGAATTAGTTAAGTCCCCATTTGAAATATCCAACGAAGCTCAAATTAAGAACTTAAAAGTTTTGATTAGACACGTGCTCGCTACATGTTTGGAGAGCTTACGAGTTTGAACATTTGTCTGAATTTCAGTATTTGTTATATTTTGTAAAGTTCACATTGTCAGCCTTGGCTGCTCTGAGTTGTGGTAATGCTTTTAATAAATCATTAATGATTCCATTCTGCTGCGTACTTTGTGGCGTTCTGAATTTGAATATTGAAGTTTGTGAGTAATGGGTGAATTTCTAATCTGAATGATGGTCGAACTGGTTGGGCACCATTCCTTCAGTCACATCCCAGCCCCTCGTCCTCCCAATCCCAGTTCCTCGTCCTCATGGTTACCTTGATCAAGTGTGAAAACTTTCAAGACATTGTTTACTGACCAATCCAATATAAACACTGGATTTTATAACCTATATACAAACAACAGGAGCCACATGTGTGTGTGGTCATTACTGGACGTTTACACACCTGGAACACTTAAAAAAAAATCAGAGAGAAAGGGGTGCGATATTCTCCCCTCTTGAAACGCGCACATGCGCCTGTTTTATTAAAATAGTCATAGACATGCTCGTATGATACTATAATGCACACACACGAGCCTTTGCTGACTGCTTCCCTTCACGAAGCAAGGTGACCCGCCAGGACCCCAACACGTACGAGGATATGTGGGCCTGCGGGCCGCTCCAAGCAACAGCCTGGTGGACCAAACTCTCACAAGTCGAGCCTGGCCTCGGGCCGGGCTCGGGGAGTAGAGCAACTCTGAGAACCCTCTCCAGATATACACACCAGCCCTCCTGGATCCAAACACCCTGCTTCAACACGCACGACAGGTGTATTTCCATGTCGTTCATGACACCTGAAGCATATTCAGGTGTCGTCTATTTTATACATCCTCAAGCTATTACATCGTACATGTACACATTAGTATACATGCATTATTGTGTATAATGGTATTACATGCACCCATTTATACTCAGAACCACAGCAAGGTAACCGTAAGGTTGACAAACACCTCCAAAGCATACCTGATCAACCAGGCTGTGACTCATACGTCAGGCTGCGAGCAGCCGCGTTCAACAGCCTGGTTGATCAGTCCAGCAACCAGGAGGCCTGGTCGACGACCGGGCCGCGGAGACGCTAAGCCCCGGAAGCACCTCAAGATAAGGTAAGTTATAACAGGAGACATGGCAGGATATTTGTCAAAAAAAAAATTTGATAAAACACTATCAAAGGATACAACCAGGCTATGATTCATACGTCAGGCTGCGAGCAGCCAAGTCCAACAGCCTGGTTGACCAGTCCACACACCAGGCCGCCTGGTCAGAAACCGGGCCGGGGGGACGTTGATCCTCTGAATCATGGACAGGTAGGTGACAAAGGTAGAGAAGGCACGTTCACCCACTTGACACCTGCATATAGTCAACACTATCAACACCATTGTCATTTTCAGTACAACCCAGTTTTATACACGCTAGGAACGACTTCATATTTCACTCTAATGAACATATAACCAATGTATAAACACCTTAACTTTTTAAAAGCCTCGTCAACCTCATTCTTAAAGTTGAAAGTTTTTTTGTTTTTTTTTAGGGGGAAATTTTAATGCATGTCCATCACTAAATATTGGTACTTTGTGGTGGTCCATCACTAAATATTGGTACTTTGTGGTGGTCCATCACTAAATATTGGTACTTCGTGGTAGTCCATCACTAAACAATGGTACTCCCCACCACACAGTTACTGTAAGTACGTTCATTTCACGAGGATGGGCTGACAAAATTATATCTCCTGAATCTGACTGATGACAACGAAATCACTCACAGTAATAAAGAACCAAAATATTGAATTTTTCACTCCTTATTTTTTCAAGTATCAATCAAACGGCCCAGACTTAAATATGGCGAGTTTTATTTGAGTGTCTGAAATGGTGGTTGTGGCCACCGAGAAGGACCTGACCAGTGTAGAGTGTGTAGCTCTTGGACCCCGCCTTTCTAAAACCGTCGGTTGTCTAATGTACCGACTCCCGATCTATTTAAAATACCTGGTTGATGATGTTCTGGGAGTTGTCCTACTCCCCAAGCTCGGCCCGAGGCCAGGCTTGACTTGTGAGAGTTTGGTCCACCAGGCTGTTGCTTGGAGCGGCCCGCAGGCCCACATACCCACCACAGCCCGGTTGGTCCGGCACTCCCTTGAGGAAACTATCTAGTCCCGCCTCTCAACTGTCAATCAACTGATGTACAGGTTCCTGAGCCTACTGGGCTCTATCCTATCTACATTTAAAACTGTGTATGGAATCAGCCTCCACCACATCACTGCCAGGTGCATTCCATGTGACCGGGGAGCAGGTCGGCCGAGCGGAGAGCACGCTGGCTTGTGATCCTGTGGTCCCGGGTTCGATCCCAGGCGCCGGCGAGAAACAATGGGCAGAGTTTCTTTCACCCTATGCCCCTGTTACCTAGCAGTAAAATAGGTACCTGGGTGTTACTCAGCTGTCACGGGCTGGTACCTGGGGGTGGAGGCCTGGTCGAGGACCGGGCCGCTGGGACACTAAAAGCCCCGAAATCATCAAGATAACCTCAAGATAACTACTGACACTAAAATGCTTGATCAACAGTCACTCTGACTTTAGTTTGAAAGTAACAATATACGAATCATGACCACAATATTAGAATACAATTATATATACCAGGAGTCTCAAAACAATTTCGTTGTTCTGAACCCAATATTGGGGGCCCTGGTTACAATAATAGAATTCTGGTTACAATATTGGAGGAATGGGGGGGGGGAGGGATCCTACCATGAGATAGTTCCGAGGATCAATATTCCCGCGTTGCAGCATCTGATCAAGCTTCAAGGTTTGTGGTCTGGTCAACCAGACATCTTGATACCAATAAAAGCTTCAACCAGGCTGTGACTCATACGTCAGGCTGCGAGCAGCCGCGTCCAACAGCCTGGTTGACCAGACCACCAACCAGGAGACCTGGTCGACGACCGGGCCGCGGGGTCGCTAAGTGGACCCGAAAACAGCCCCTGATCTTTAATGATCTTTATTCAACAAAGTTGATCAGGAACTTTAGTGATCTCGTGTAATCAACCAGATTATTCTCACGTAGAAAGAGAGAAAGACAAAAGCAGGGAAAGACATACAAACCAAGACAGACACAACACACACAATTAGTTAGTTAGTAGTTAGTTCCAGTTGATTGACAGTTGAGAGGCGAGCCGTAAGAACAGAACTCAACCCCCCGGAAACCGTAAGCACAACTAGTTGAGTACACACACACACACACACACACACACACTCCTGAAAGCAGAAACTTCAAAAACAAGAGGTCACAGATTCCAGTTTAGGCAAAAAAGGTGCCGAAAAAAATATTAGAAAGCTTTCTTTTGCAGAGCGATAGACGGTTGGAACATGCTAAGTGAGGTAGTGGTGGAGGCCAAATCCGTCAATAGTTTCAAAGCGTTACCTGGTTGATGGGGTTCTGGGAGTTGTTCTACTCCTCAAGCCCGGCCCGAGGCCAGGCTTGACTTGTGAGAGTTTGGTCCACCAGGCTGTTGCTTGGAGCGGCCCGTAGGCCCACATACCCACCACAGCCCACTTGGTCCGGAACTTTTTAGAAAAGTCTAGTTTTCTCATGAAGATGTCCACGGTTTTTCCGGCAATATTTCTTACAGTCGCTGGGAGGACGTTGAACAACCGCGGACCTCTGATGTTTATACAGTGTTCTCTGATTGTGCCAATGGCACCTCTGCTCTTCACTGGTTCTATTCTGCGTTTTCTTCCATATCGTTCATTCCGGTACGTTGTTATTTTACTGTGTAGATTAGGGACCTGTCCCTCCAGTATTTTCCACGTGTATATTATTTGGTATCTCTCTCGTCTCCTTTCTAGTGAGTACATTTGGAGAGCTTTGAGACATCCCAATAATGTCGCGTCTATGCGTGCCGTATATGTTCTCTGTATTCCCTCTATGTCAGCAATCTCTCCTGCTCTGAAGGGGGAAGCGAGTATTGAGCAGTACTCGAGACGGGACTACACAAGTGACTTGAAGAGTACAACCATTGTGATGGGATCCCTGGATTTGAAAATTTTCGTAATCCATCCTATAATTTTTCTGGCTGCCGCAATATTTGCTTGGTTATGCTCCCTAAACGTTAGGTCGTCGAACATCATTATTCCCAAATCCTTGACATGCTGTTTACCTATTATGGGCAGATTCGATTGTTTTGTACCCTGTATTATGTTTCAGGTCTTCATTTTTGCCGTACCCGAGTACCTGGAATTTATTACTGTTAAACATCATGTTATTTTCTGCTGACCCAACGAAAACTTTGTTGACATCTGCTTGTAATTTTTCAATGTCTTCAGCAGATGTAATTTTCGTGCTGCTTTTTGTGTCATCTGCAAAGGATGACACGAAGCTGTGACTTGTATTTTTATCTATATCTGATACACCGTGCGTTGCTCTCATCCTGTAACTACACTTAGGTAATTACACACACACACACACACACACACACACACACACACACACACACACACACACACACACACACACACACACACACACACACACACACACACAGAGAATGAGTGGTTGACAAAAGGAATGCATTAGGAAGTGATGTGGTGGAGGCTGACTCCATACCCAGTTTCAAGTGTAGATATGATAAGAGCCCAATAGGCTCAGGAACCTGTACACCTGTTGATTGACGGTTGAGAGGCGGGACCAAAGATCCAGAGCTCAACCCCCGCAAGCACAATTAGGTGAGTGTACACACACACATTGTGGAACAACCAATCATATTTCACCAATTGAGAAACTTGTGGCTTTGGCAGGCAAAACAATGCTAAACGTCTCTCAACCTATCCATTTATATGCAAATTCCCCAAATTGTCAGGACTGACACTATCGATGATCGGAAGAGGACGGCAACTGCTGGTGCATTGTGGTACAACTAAAAGCTTAAATACAATAATGTTATGCAATGGCTGTTGTTTCTTGTCAGTGGTGGTGGTGTCTACTGCCAGTGTTGGTGTGTCTACTGCCAGTGTTGGTGTGGCTACTGGTAAGGCCACAACACTACTTTCTATCACGCCAGCAGGACCAGACCTCACTACACCTGTTTACCTTCAGCTATAATCAACCACCACCCTCTCTTACCACCACTACCAACCACCACCACCCACTCCTAACACCACTACCAACCACCACCACCCTCTCCTAACACCACTACCAACCACCACCACCCTCTCCTACCACCACTACCAACCACCACCACCCTCTCCTACCACCACTACCAACACCCACCACCCCTCTCTTACCACCACTACCAACCACCACCACCCTCTCCTACCACCACTACCAACCACCACCACCCTCTCCTACCACCACTACCAACCACCACCACCCTCTCCTACCACCACTACCAACACCCACCACCCCTCTCTTACCACCACTACCAACCACCACCACCCTCTCCTACCACCACTACCAACCACCACCACCCTCTCCTACCACCACTACCAACCACCACCACCCTCTCCTACCACCACTACCAACCACCACCACCCTCTCCTACCACCACTACCGCGTATACTAAGACCACAATTATTACTACACAAATGTTTACCACTTGAAAGATGAGAGAGAAAAGTCCAAGAACGGGACCAAACATTCAGTCAAGTGTGTTCATGTAGCCAAATGTTTCTCTTTCAGGATTCCTGGGCACTCTGAAGCGAATACACTGTACCTGGAGTGTACCTTTAGAGGGTCTCGGGAGTTCCTCTACTCCCCGAGCCCGGCCTGGGGCTGGGCTCGACTTGTGATAGCTTGGTCCAACAGGCTGTTGCTTGCAGCGCCCCATCTAATACAGACCATTCTCTCGATTTGACACTTCGTAATAAATGCAACTGTTTTGTCTAACTAAAACAATTATTCTTCTGCCACATATCCACTAACGAGTCCCGATACCTTGAAGCTCGGAGTTGGTATTGTTATGAAGAACATTATAGCGTTTCGGAGCTCTTAAACTATTTAATAACTACACATTAAACCGCCACGATTTACAAAAGATGAATAGGTTTCGTAAATAGATATGACAGTGCTTGATGAACCCTGACCCCTGAAGTGCATGAACCCAAGCAACCCATCTAACCTGTCGGTGTCCAACCTTTGTGTACAAATACGTCGCATTTTTTACGGAATAGAATATTTTTGCGTCGCAAAAATACGACGTTAGTTTTGCGTCGTACAAATTACGACGTGTGATGTAACACTGTAAAAACCACCTATCAACGGTATAGGTTAAGTAATAATTGTAATTAAGAAGCAATAAGATGCTTATCTTAACATACTAAGAAGGTTAGGTAAGGTCGGTGTTTTCTATGAAGCTTTTCAAGGTAAACTAAAATATTCACAATCAATTAGTATGTCACATATGCACTTATTAAATAAGCCAATATTGACTAAAAGCAAGTGCGAGAACGGGTTGTGTGGTGTATACACCTCAACACCACGTGAATAACGCAATCTGATGAAATGGTAAATGTAAAATTTATACAAGCCTCGATTTGTCAATGAATAAAACATTTAATCTAGTGTAGTGTGCAGGTAATCCAGAAGTAAGCTGACACTGAAAGTGCCACTGCCAAGCTTATTAGCACTAACAGTAAATCCAACTCAACACTTTGAAATGTATAATTAAATACCCGCTACATCACACATTTTATTACATTCAGATTCAGATGTTTATTCATCAACAAAATTATACAAACCGTGACAATTCTGGCTGGACAGTCATACAACCGCACAAACCTCAATTATCAGATGTATAATGAATAACATTTAGCTCACCATTTGAGAGATGACAGACAGAAACATTTGCATAAATTATATATATATACTAAACAAAACATGAAGTTATAATACTTTGTTGAGCCTAAGCGTTACGAAGAACAAACGGCGTGAAACACGCGACTCAAAGTCGTGTAAATCAATACAAGTTCTACATCCAATAATTAAGATGGAGAGAAAGTAGCATCTCTAGGGGGGGGGGGGAATTAGGAGTAACTTGTTGACCAGACCACACACTAGAAGGTGAAGGGACGACGACGTTTCGGTCCGTCCTGGACCATTCTCAAGTTAAGGCAAGTAGGAGTAACTTGGCTTAACTGTGCACTCAACCTTCATTGCCAAAGCTCCCATACTATTATGTCCATCACAGTAATTATTAGCGAGTGCTATGGAAGTTTGAGGTGTAATTATTATAGTAATTGTTAAGAAATTCTTTACAACCGCGACCTGTTATACAAATTAGCAGCATCACACGTCAGATTTCACAGCAAAATTAGTGCTATTAAGACAGATATAAACCTGTTAAAGCAGACATTTTGAAACATGTTTTTAAACCCTGCCCACGGATCGTCCTGCCTAGCAAGAAGGACTGACACATCCTCTGCCATTATACCTCTCACACACAAGAAATACAATGTTGTAACAACTTGTAGTCGCTGGAGGAGAAGCGGCCCGGTTGTAAACAAGCGGATTGTTATGCCATGGCCAACCACATTCACAACACCAAGTGAGGGAGAGAAAAATAACATCGATACATGAGAAGCACCAGGTACCAATAGAGAGGAGGCGGAGCACAAGAGCTGGACCTTGTTTCCTGTACCACCCACCCACTCTACCGCCGCCACCACCACCACAATCACCGCCGCCACCCTGCCTCCACCACAATGGTGGAGGCAGACGCCATGCATAGTTTCAAATGTAGATAAAATACAGCCCAATTGGCGCTCAGAAATCTGTGCACCGGTTAATTGACAGCTGAGAGGCGGGACCAAAGAGCCGAAGCGCAACCCCCGCAAGCACAACTAGGTGAGTACAATCATCACCGCCACCCGCCAACCACTGCCCAAATCATCGATTAGTCGCCAGTCCACGAGAATGGCAGTTCCATTTGTCCCCCCCCCCCCTGGGTTGTACCCTCGATATTGACTGGACAACGAACTGTCCTACTGACTGGTGATTAGCCTACCAACTGTCGAGTGACCTACTGAAGGCTGGCTGACCTTTTGATTTCGAATAGTCTTCAATACTGTTGACGGAAATGCTTGATACCTGGTTGATGGGGTTCTGGGAGTTCTTCTACTCCCCAAGCCCGGCCCGAGGCCAAGCTTGACTTGTGAGAGTTTGGTCCACCAGACTGTTGCTTGGAGCGGCCCGCAGGCCCACATACCCACCACAGCCCGGTTGGTCCGGCACTTCTTGAAGAAAATGATCTAGTTTTCTCTTGAAGATGTCCACGGTTGTTCCGGCAATATTTCTAATACTCGCTGGGAGGATGTTGAACAACCGCGGACCTCTGATGTTTATACAGTGTTCTCTGATTGTGCCTATGGCACCTCTGCTCATAATTTCTATATTATTTGATATCTCTCTCGTCTCCTTTCCAGTGAGTACATTTGGAGAGCTTTGAGACGATCCCAATAATTTAGATGCTTTATCGTGTCTATGTATGCCATATATGTTCTCTGTATGTTCTGTGAAGAACACGGTACAGTACTTCCTATCTATTGTAGGTGAAAAAACACTTTGCCCCTAAACCACAGCCGGAGATGATGATAATTAAGGTTTCCTTTACTGGTGTCGATTATTGAAAATTTTTCGGCCTAGGCCTATTTTAAATTATTAAAAAATATTGTGCCTTTCCAATTACAATTACTAGTGTACCAATTACAGTTGGATACATTATACTCCGGGGAATATCATCAATAATCTATCTAGAGCTTCACAAACACAACTCACCTTTAGCATAGGTCACCACTACACAAATGTCAGCCAACTCTTAACACTACGAGATGAACCAGCAGGTGCACACTCCTGGCCTTACAAGGCTAGAGGGTTTGTAAGGAGGAAAACCACTTTCCCTCCTCTATGGAGTATTTTCCCTCCATAGAGGGAGGTTATCTTGAGGTTATCTTGAGATGATTTCAGTGGGTGTCCCCGCTGCCCGGTCCTCGACCAGGCCTCCACCCCCAGGAAGCAGCCCGTGACAGCTAACACCCAGGTACCATTTTACTGCTAGGTAACAGGGGTATAGGGTGAAAGAAACTCTGCCCATTGTTTCTCACCGGCGCCCGGGATCGAACCCGGGACCACAGGATCACAAGTCCAGCGTGCTGTCCGTCGGCCCGACCGGTTCCCTTGACCGGAAAGAAAACTTTTAGTCTATCTGGTGTCCTTTAGAGAGAAGGCAAGCCATACTCGACTGTTGTCTGGGGTCTAGGAGTACCCAAGCCCCTTCCACCAGTAGGATCCCAAACCTGCACCGGCTTGAACACTGGACGTCACTGTGTCGTGCAGACATTGAGGCACAATAACGTGGCTGAAGATATTGACCACCAAACCCACACATCAGAACATGGAGAAACGATGATGTTTCGGTCAATCATGGTTGATACCTGGTTGATGGGGTTCTGGGAGTTCTTCTACTCCCCAAGCCCGGCCCGAGGCCAGGCTTGACTTAAGAACATAAGAACATAAGAACAAAGGTAACTGCAGAAGGCCTATTGGCCCATACGAGGCAGCTCCTACTCCTATTCTTCTACTCCCCAAGCCCGGCCCGAGGTCGAGGCCTGGTCGACGACCGGGCCGCGGGGACACTAAGGCCCGGAAGCACCTCAAGGTAACCTCAAGGTAAGGCGGTCAGGCTCGACTTGTGAGAGTTTGGTCCACCAGGCTGTTGCTTGGAGCGGCCGCAGGCCCACATACCCACCACAGCCCGGCTGATCCGGAACTTAGAAAACAGTCCAGTTTTCGCTTGAAGATGTCCACGGTTGTTCCGGCACATTATATCACATTACACACAGAGATCACACTAACGTGATGCATCAAATGAACAAACCCACAAGGGCCGTGACGAGGATTCGAACCTGCGTCCAGGAGCATCCCAGACTGCCTTAATCGACTGAGCTACGACAGGGTTAAAAAGAGTTGAAACCGAAGTTCTACTGAACTTACTGGATCATGCAGCCTCTCCGAGGCACAAACCAGGGTTTTACACAACTCCCCCCCTGCACCCGAGCTCTGTCAATAGGCTGTTCTCCCTCTTCGCCCTTACATCATTACACACAGAAATCCCACTAACGTGGTGATGAACCCGGACGCAGGTTCGAATCCTCGTCACGGCCCTTGTGGCCGTGTTCATTATACCACATGATAATGGTCCACGGCGGACCGAAACGTTGTCGCTTCTCCATTTTCTGATGTGTGGTTTGGTTATTATTGTGACGTCACAAACCACCTGCACACCATGTATAAAATACAACACTAATTTTCGTTAGGTTAGATTAGATAAGCTTGGGTTTGTTTAAAGGGCTACGATAACGTAGGAGAGGTGCACACCTTCACGTCTTAAGACCCTATTCCCTCCCATCTCCCACCACGCATGCGAGCAGCCGCGTCTAACAGCCTGGTTGACCAGTCCAGCAACGAGGAGGCCTGGTCGACGACCGGGCCGCGGGGACACTAAGCCACGGAATCATCTCAAGATAGCCCCTTTATCGCCCAGTCTACACCGGCGCCTCCTGGAGTCCGCCTTCACTCAAATTCCCTGAGTTCACTATCACGCCTCGTGTTGTTGCCAAGCTCTGCCTGTGACCTCCCTGATCTGCCAGACTGTTCCTATTCGCGGATAATTTGAGGAGAAGAGAGGGAGCATCGTAAGGGAGGGAGGGAGGGATGGAGGGTGAGAGAGAGGGAGGGATGGAGGGTGAGAGAGAGGGAGGGATGGAGGGTGAGAGAGAGGGAGGGACGGACGGTGAGAGAGAGGGAGGGACGGATGGAGGGTGAGAGAGAGAGAGGGATGGAGGGTGAGAGAGAAGGAGGGATGGAGGGTGAGAGAGAAGGAGGGATGGAGGGTGAGAGAGAAGGAGGGATGGAGGGTGAGAGAGAAGGAGGGATGGAGGGTGAGAGAGAAGGAGGGATGGAGGGTGAGAGAGAAGGAGGGATGGAGGGTGAGAGAAAGGAAGGGAAGAGGGAAAGTGAAGAGGAACATAGAAGGATAGAGAAGACAACACATTCACCCCCCCCCCCCAGCAACAAAGCAACCTTTCTCTTCTTAACTCTTACTTTCCCATTTCCTTCTCCACTGCCTCGTTCACCACCGTCGTCTGCTCCTCTGCCCCCTCCATTCAATATCCCCCCCCCCCCCATACATTTTTGTGTTCTTAATTTTCTATTCTTGCTGTTCTCCTTTCACACTTTCTCCACTTCAGTATAATTTATCGTGTAGGTTTTCTCCTCCACCGTCGAGGTAACATCCCTCGGCTTATCAAGACGGTGTGTCTCACTCCACAGTTCTTCAGGTGTTGAGAGACAGTGTGAGCCTTCAGTGTGGTGGCCACAAGGACCATTTAAGCGGCTCCCCAACACCATGTTGGCACTATTTTCACTCTCCGCCACTCCACAGAGAGCTACGCACTTTGCATTTACTTGAACGAGAGATTTTTGTTAATGCATTTTCATAAAACGCCTTTAATGTATGCAAAGCTTCCTCACATTTGGCTTTCAAATGCTTTGTTATAACCTTCATATTTAGTGAATAAGTCACATATTGTGTTAAATAAAGAAACATTGTATTGAACAAAATAAATCATGTACTGATTAAACCCCTGTAAACATAAAACCAAAAAACATGTATATACTATAAATAAAAAGTATTGTATATAATAAATCTCCTTAATTAAAGCATGTACAATTCTTTGTAATGAAGAAACAAAATAAAACTTAAGTGTTTTATTAAAACTGTGTTGAACAAACTATTGCTTGTTGAACAAAGTAATTCAAATACTGAAGAAATAACACCACAGAAATCAAATATAAACATAATGAATTAAAACAACTTTTTGAACATACTGAGAAAATTAAAATCTTAGTAAAAAAAATTACCGGATTTAAAGGCAGAGAAAAGAAGCCTTTGTTTTCTGTGCTTGAGGGTAGGAAAAGGATTATATTGCGTGTAAGACAGTTGTGCACTTCTTTAGTAGCTGGGGCCCCAGGAGGGGGTGTCGGGGGGGGCCCAGGAGGGGGTGTCGGGGACCCCAGGAGGGGGTGTCTGGGGACCCCAGGAGGGGGTGTCTGGGGGCCCCAGGAGGGGGTGTCGGAGACCCCAGGAGGGGGGTGTTGGGGGGCCTAGGAGGGGGTGTCGGAGACCCCAGGAGGGGGTGTCGGAGACCCCAGGAGGGGGTGTCGGGGCCCCCAGGAGGGGGTGTCGGGGCCCCCAGGAGGGGGTGTTGGGGGGCCCAGGAGGGGGTGTCGGGGCTCCCAGGAGGGGGTGTCGGGGGTTCCAGGACGGGGTGTCGGGGGGCCCAAGTGAACATTATCTTCATCATTTTATACCAAAAGTTTATTTTTATCATGTACTCGCCTAGTTGTGCTTGCGGAGGAGGAGCTTCAGCTCTTTGGCTCCGCCTTTCAACTGTCACTCAACTGATGTACAGATTCATGAGCCTATTGAGCCGTCTGAGCTACACTTGAAACTGTGAATGTAGTTTGCCTCCACCATATTGCCTGATGCATTCCACTTATTAACTACTCTGACACTGACAAAATCTGTCTAATGACTTTGACTCATTTGGGTGCTAAGTTTTCACCTGTGTCCCCTAGTGCGAATACCACCCGTGTTAAACTGCTCACCCGGAGAATGCGCAAACAGTCTGTTACTGCGCGAATCCCGTCCCTAAAAACCTCTCAATTATTAGATCAACTTAAAACTGTTCAATCTGTATTCCCTAAAGTGCAGAAAATAAAAGTACATAATAATTTACAATTGTAAACAAATGAGTGGGGCTAGTTCCAAATGGACACATGTAAATAACACCCCATAAGATCAGGAGACATCGCAAGAGGTGTAAAATAGTCCCGCTGAAGACAATTGGTGCAATAGACATAATGTTATCAACATCAAGGTCCCAACACTCTTCCTCTACACATAAGGGGCATAACTGGCTGACCTCTCACGGTGTTAAAGAGGGAACTTGATAAACACCTCCAAAGGGTATCTGATCAACCAGGCTGTGATTCACATCCTTTAGAAGTCTTTATCTTAAACCTCCAACCAGGAGGATTGAAGGTTTGGCCAGCCAGGCTTTTGGATGCAGCTGCTTTACAATCTGATATATGAATCACAGTCTGGTTGATCAGATATCCTTTGGAGGTGTTTATCCCAAACCTCCAACCAACGACATTGATCCTCGAAACCATCAAAAGATAATCACAAAGTAAGGAAACCCTATCCATTACCGGAGAATTTTTAATGTTGCAATCATGTCTACCCTGACTCGTCTGCCTTCCAGTGACCTGAGGTTAAATTCATGTAGCATAAACTGATCAATAAATGTAAACAAAGCCGCCATAAATGAAGGAACGATGTACAGGTTTCGTAAATAGGCCTATCCACAAAAAGATGACTTACTAGCCCAATGTCATGCTCTAGGCTAAGTGTTCATCCTTAATACAGTCTTGAGGTTATCTTGAGATGATTTCGGGGCTTAGCGTCCCCGCGGCCAGGAAGCAGCCCGTAGCAGCTGTTTAACTCCCAAGTACCTATTTACTGCTAGGTAACAGAGGCATCAGGAGGAAAGAAACATTTTGGCCATTTGTCTCCGCCTCCACCGGGGATCGAACCCGGAACGTCAGGACTACGAATCCGAAGCGCTGTCCACTCAGTCGTCCGGCGCCCTGAGGTGAATCGGTTGTTTACCGCGAATATATGTGAATCAGTCAACTTGTTTGTGAATCAGTTAACATAAAGGCAAACTGGTTCAGGTTATATTAAAGGTACAACGAAGGCAACTGATTGTGGAATGGCGGCCAGCCATCGTCAGTCACGGTTCGTCGTGCAGGTGAGCGCTCTAGGTGGAGGGAAGGGAGGAAGTAATAGAGGGAAGGAAGGAAGAGGGAGGGAAGGAAGGAAGAGGGAGGGAAGGGAGGAAGGAAGAGGGAGGGAAGGGAGGAAGGAAGAGGGAGGGAAGGGAGGAAGGAGGGAAGGGAGGAAGGAATAAAGTGGAGAGCGAAGGGAAAGTAGAATTAGTAGACGCTTAAAAGGCCATTGATTATAGGTAACGGTGGAAAGAGAGAGGGAAAGTAAACCTTTGAATAATGGTTTTGGCTGCGAGCGAGGAGGAGAGAGGAGGGAGAAGGGGCAGAGATAACGCCACGGAGAGAGCAGACTTGCCAAAGCAGAGAGCAGACTTGTCTAAGGAGAGAGCAGACTACCATGTGGAAAATCACCTCAAGAAAGAGGTGATTTGATATAATACCATGCCCAAGATTACCATCAGAGTGCTGGCGGGATGATGGGGGAATTAGCCTCGGCTACCATCATCTTTTTGTCCGGTCGTGATGGTCGAGTGGTTAAGGGGTCCTGTACACCTGTTGCAGTGCGCTCCTGGCAGCATGGGTTCGAGTCATTTCTGGGGTGTGAGTTTTCAGTTGCATATATGCCAGGGGACCATTCAGGCTTGTTCGCATATTTTATATATATATATATATATATATATATATATATATATATATATATATATATATATATATATATATATGTCGTACCTAATAGCCAGAACGCACTTCTCAGCCTACTATTCAAGGCCCGATTTGCCTAATAAGCCAAGTTTTCATGAATTAATGTTTTTTCGTCTACCTAACCTACCTAACCTAACATAACCTAGCTTTTTTTGGCTACCTAACCTAACCTTACCTATAAATATAGGTTAGGTTAGGTTAGGTAGGGTTGGTTAGGTTCGGTCATATATCTACGTTAATTTTAACTCCAATAAAAAAAATTGACCTCATACATAGAGAAAAGGGTTGCTTTATCATTTCATAAGAAAAAAACTATAGTAAATATATTAATTCAGGAAAACTTGGCTTATTAGGCAAATCGGGCCTTGAATAGTAGGCTGAGAAGAGAGTTCTGGCTACTAGGTACGACATATATATATATATATATATATATATATATATATATATATATATATATATATATATATATATATATATATATATACATATACATATATATATATATTATATATATATATATATATATATATATATATATATATATATATATATATATATATATATAATATATATATATATGTATATGTATATATATATATATATATATATATATATATATATATATATATATATATATATATATATATATGTATATATATATGTCGTACCTAGTAGCCAGAACTCACTTCTCAGCCTACTATTCAAGGCCCGATTTGCCTAATAAGCCAAGTTTTCCTGAATTAATATATTTACTATAATTTTTTTCTTATGAAATGATAAAGCAACCCTTTTCTCTATGTATGAGGTCAATTTTTTTTTATTGGAGTTAAAATTAACGTAGATATATGACCGAACCTAACCAACCCTACCTAACCTAACCTAACCTATATTTATAGGTAAGGTTAGGTTAGGTAGCCAAAAAAAGCTAGATTAGGTTAGGTTAGGTAGGTTAGGTAGACGAAAAAAACATTAATTCATGAAAACTTGGCTTATTAGGCAAATCGGGCCTTGAATAGTAGGCTGAGAAGTGCGTTCTGGCTATTAGGTACGACATATATATATATATATATATATATATATATATATATATATATATATATATATATATATATATATATATATATGCAACAATGATCACAAAAACACTGATCCAAGTATGCAGAATAACCACATATGAAAAATAGAAAATGCTTAACGCGTTTTCGGCTAATTCGCCTTCATCAGAGCAAAGTAGAATCTTAGAATTTTAGAATGAATCTTAGCAGAGTAGAATCATTCTACTTTGCTCTGATGAAGGCGAATTAGCCGAAAACGCGTTAAGCATTTTCTATTTTTCATATGTGGTTATTCTGCATATATATATATATATATATATATATATATATATATATATATATATATATATATATATATATATATATATATATATATATATATATATATGTATATATATATATATGTATATATATATATGTCGTACCTAGTAGCCAGAACGCACTTCTCAGCCTACTATGCAAGGCCCGATTTGCCTGATAAGCCAAGTTTTCATGAATTAATTGTTTTTCGACTACCTAACCTACCTAACCTTACCTAATCTAACTTTTTCGGCTACCTAACCAAACCTAACCTATAAAGATAGGTTAGGTTAGGTTAGGTAGGGTTGGTTAGGTTCGGTCATATATCTACGTTAATTTTAACTTCAATAAAAAAAAATTGACGTCATACATAATGAAATGGGTAGCTTTATCATTTCATAAGAAAAAAATTTGAGAAAATATATTAATTCAGGAAAACTTGGCTTATTAGGCAAATCTGGCCTTGCATAGTAGGCTGAGAAGTGCGTTCTGGCTACTAGGTACGACATATATATATATATATATATATATATATATATATATATATATATATATATATATATATATATATATATATATAATTCACCTGGGCACTAGGAGCTTCGAACCACCGACCCAAAGCACATGAGACGGTCGCTCTATCTACATACCTCTCTTATCTTCGTTCCAAGGAGAGTTGTTTGAGTCAGTCCCAGTTTAAGTGTTTCACTGTCTACGCGTGCTGTCAAGGGGAAGGTTTTTGAGAGAATGAGAAAGGGGGGAATGTTTGAAGGGAAGGAGAGAGATGGAGAAAAGTGGAGATGGTCAGGGGTGAGAGACAGGAGAGGAGACTACCTACCTTGTGGAGGTTCCAAGGATCAACGCTGCCACGGCCCGGTCTCTGACCAGTCTTCCTTGTTTGTCGTCTAGTCAAGCAGGCGGTTGATCAGGGTAATGTTAGGGAAGAGGTGGGATAAAGGTGGAAAGGGTGGGAGGGGCGGAATATTGGGCCAGAGGGAAAGAGACGTGGGATGTTGACGGAGAAAAACAGAGACGGGGAGACGGGAAAGAGGGGATGAGAGGGAAATTGGGAGAGAGGGGAAGGGAGAAGACCCGAGCGCAGCTGGGTACTTCTGTTCCTTTAAAAGGTTTTTGTTTACACTGTTAAGTAACTGGAATGTCACTGTTGAGAGTCGCAGTGTTGACGTGTTCCGTTGATCACGCCAACGGTTCCGTTGTCTCCTTTCCTAACAGTACATTTTGAGGGCGTTGAGACGGTTCCAATAGTTTAGATGTTTTATCGTTTCTATGCGTTCCGTATTTGTCCTCTGTATTCCCCAGAGTATATAGGTTATCTTGAGGCTATCTTGAGATGATTTCGGGGCTTACCGTCCCCGCGGCCCAGTCCTCGACCAGGCCTCCTTTTCGTTCCACACCCCCAGGAAGCAGCCCGTAGCAGCTGTTTAACTCCCAGGTACCTATTTACTGCTAGGAAACTGGGGCATCAGGGTGAAAGAAACTCTGCCCATTTGTTTCCGCCTCCACCGGGGATCGAACCCGGAACCTCAGGACTACGAATCAGAAGCGCTGTCCACTCAGCTGTCAGGCCCCTACGATACATACTCAGATTATTGTCCCATTTAGATGTTTCAATTAACACAAGTTAAGTTTAACATTTATTAATCATAATAAACATTTACAATATTGCTTATAAAGTATTTAGCACATCTGGGAAAATAAACACAATAATAAAGTGATTACCTGTTTACCTGTTGACAATTTCAAGAGATCTTTCACTCCTGTTTGTCTTTCCTTATTGAACGTCAGGTTCCTGGCAGCCGTGACAGGTGCTCATGAACTATGACACGTTTTGAAAACATGGCCATTTTAACTTGTATTTTTAATTTCAGTACAACTGTTGACAACTGCGGGAGAATAAAGTTGGTGAAATACGTTTTCTGCTTTGTGATTAAATATTATTTTACGCAATTTTGGCGGGAAAAGCTTTCCACAATTTGGATATGATAGTTTAAAGGAATGTTTTAGTCTATAGCTACGTCACTTGTGGGATAATTTTTGTGTCAGGATACGTGTCTATACCTTACCTGGTTGATACCTGGTTGATGGGGTTCTGGGTTCTGGGGTTTGGTCCACCAGGCTGTTGCTTGGAGCGGCCCGCAGGCCCACATACCCACCACAGCCCGGTTGTTCCGGCACTCCTTGGAGGAATAAATCTAGTTTCCTCTTGAAGATGTACCCTGCGGTTACCTTGCGTTGATTCCGAGGGTCAATGTCACCGCGGCCTGCTCCAAGCCTCCTGGTTGATGTTAAGTTTGATGGTCAACCAGGCTGTTGGACGCGGCTGCTCGCAGCCTGACGTATGAATCACAGCCTGGTTGATCAGGTATCCTTTAGAGGTGTTTATCAAGTACTCTCTTGAACACTTCAAGGGGCCAGTTGTACCCCTTGTGTGTAGTGGAAGATTATAGGGATAAGCTATAAACTTTTCTTTAAATCCTTATTTTCACAAAATATTGTATCCCACGTGATGTTTATAAGGAATTAAAGCCTACTGACTCAGCTTGAATTTGAAGGGTGTGACACCACGAAGATAAACAACATAGGAGACCAGACAATCTCCAAGAAGGCGGCCACAGGAGGTGGTCTTGTGACACCAACGCACCACCATCTTTTTTTGAGGACAAGAAAAAAAGGTGATGGAAAATAATGAACTACACAACCCAGGACAACATGGATTTTAACACGGGAAGTTCATGTCTGTCACAGTTGCTCAACAACTACGACAAAACCTTAGAAGGCAAAATGCAGATGTTTTATATAAAGACTTTTGCAAAGGTATTCGACAACTGTGACCTTAGAGTGATAGCCCATGAAATGAGATCAATAGAATAACGGGTAAAGTGGGGCGTCGGATTTTCAACTCTGTCGCATAACTGGCCGATCTCTCACAGTGTTCAAGAGAGAACTCGATAAACACCTTCAAAGAATACCTGATCAACCAGGCTGTGATTCATACGTCAGGCTGCGAGCAGCCGCGTCCAACAGCCTGGTTGACCAGACGATCAACCAGGAGACCTGGTCTGAGACCGGGCCGCGGGGCCGTTGATCCCCGGAAGCTACACATGGTAGCCACAAGGTAGCCACTATAATATATACCCTTTTAATGCCTACAATGCGATAATTTTATTACATTTTAACAAAATAAAAGTAGTGAACAAACTTGTAAAATTCATTAAAACCATGAACACCGCCTCAAGAGACTGACTGACAAATGTCAACAAATATTTTAGCCTGGCCAACTGGAGGAGGAGAGCCCTCGACCAGGATAAGCCCGCCCGGGAGAGTTGACGGTGGGTCGATTGTGGCAGACTTGCACACCTACACCCCCAGGTGCACACGCACGCCCACGACCGTGGAGGCAGGTACACACGCACGCCCACGACCGTGGGAGGCAGGTACACACGCACGCCCACGACCGTGGGAGACAGGTACACACGCACGCCCACGACCGTGGGAGACGTACACACGCACGCCCACGACCGTGGAGGCAGGTACACACGCACGCCCACGACCGTGGGAGGCAGGTACACACGCACGCCCACGACCGTGGGAGGCAGGTACACACGCACGCCCACGACCGTGGGAGACAGGTACACACGCACGCCCACGACCGTGGGAGACGTACACACGCACGCCCACGACCGTGGGAGGCAGGTACACGCCCACGACCGTGGGAGGCAGGTACACGCCCACGACCGTGGGAGGCAGGTACACACGGTACACAGTCACTATGGTGGGAATATCACAGTAAAGTAGTTGTCACAACACAATTACAGGATGGATAACAACAGGACGAGTATGGGGTGCACAATAAACTAGTCGCCTCCGGAGGGAAAAAAAAATCAAACAAGGAGATACCTGGAGAGGGTCTGGGTTGGACTTCTACTCCCCGACCCCGGCCCGGGACCAGGCTCCACTTGTGATAACTTGGTCCAACAGGCTCTTGCTTGCCAAAGATGCTAAAGAAAGATCCAACCTTTTAACACTAGTGCTCTCAAGGGTAGAACACTGTTGCACACTAATAGCCCATTGAAAGCTGGAGAAATTGCTGACCCGGAGAACGTGCGGAGATCTTGCACTGCCCAAATCCACTCGATATAACATTACATTATTTAGATCGTTTAAAATCTCTATTTTTTTATTATTAATTTTTTTTTGGAGCGTAGGCGAGACAATAATTTACATCTCCAAGACATTAGAGGAACTTGTACAAAACCTGTATACTAAAATAATTCCTCCGGGAGGCATGATAGAATGTGAAAAATAACCCCACTGATAAGTAAGGGAAGTTAGGTATTCCTGAGAGATCATTCTATATACATTACAAGTCTAAGACTCAACACCCGTTTCCACATGTAAGAGGCATAACTAACCGACCTCTCCCGCAGTTCACACGAGAACTTGATGAGTGATTATCCAACACACGATACCTAATCAACATTGTTATGATGCCTGTCACACTGGGAGAAGCATTCAAGAGATGGTTATCTTGTTATCTTGAGGTTATCTTGAGATGATTTCGGGGCTTTAGTCTCCCCGCGGCCCGGTCCACGACCAGGCCTCCACCCCCAGGAAGCAGCCCGTGACAGCTGACTAACTCCCAGGTACCTATTTACTGCTAGGTAACAGGGGCATCAAGGTGAAAGAAACTCTGCCCATTGTTTCTCGCCGGCACCCGGGATCGAACCCGGGACCACAGGATCACGCGCCCAGTGTTCTGTCCGCTCAGCCACCGGCCACCGGTTGACCAGACCGTCAACCCAGGAAGGCCTAATCAGGGTCCGGGCCGCGGGCGCACTGATCCTGGAAACCAACTCAAGGTAACCTGTAGGTAGCTTGTCTATGTATATATTAACACGTTGTACTGAATGGGGTGAGAATAGCTTGAGCTACCTCATCCCTTTGTGTGTATTTTACCTCAATAAACTTATTTCAATTTCAATTTCAATTTCAATGTAGGTAGCAAAATGTACGTGAGCCCTCGATCCTAGGCAGCGTGTGATCCTGTAGAAGTGTCTCCTGTTGAGTGTGGAGGGAGGGTGTCCCCGCAGACCTGCTTCATTAGCATGCTGCCCAATGAATACAATTATCCAGCGTGGCCTGGGTGACCTCCCCCCCTCCCTCGTGCCTCAACACAGCCTACCTGCTCCTCCTGCCTGGTTGATATCTGGTTGATACCTGGTTGATACCGACCAGGCATCAACCTGACTCACAAGTCAAGCCTGGCCTCGGGCCGGGCTTGGGGAGTAGAATTACTCCCAGAACCCCATCAACCAGGTATCAACCAGGTATACCTGGTTGATGGGATTCTGGGAGTTGTTCTACTCCCCAAGCCCGGCCCGAGGCCAGGCTTGACTTGTGAGAGTTTGGTCCACCAGGCTGTTGCTTGGAGCGGCCCACATACCCCCCACAGCCCGGTACCCGTCGGAATGAACGCAAGATGCGTCATTCAACTACCTTCCGCTAGTTACGGGACGCAGTCTATCAGGCACATTCTAATTGACGGTCTGGTCGCCCAGACTTTTGTTTGGCGTTGTATGCTGTGTGACGCAGCAACCACAGCTCACTTGATCAGGTATATCCTTTGCAGGTATTGATCTCGTTCCCTTCCCCCCCCCCTCCATCCCCCATTCCAATTAGAGCGTTTCAATAGTTTTTCTCTACCACAGACTTGTCCATTTATTTTCATTTATAATGGTAAATGGGAGTCAGTGACTGAGTGGACAGAACACTGGACACGTCCCGGGTTCGATCCCGGGCGCCGGCGAGAAACACTGGACAGTTTCTTTCACCCTGATGCCCCTATTACCTAGCAGTAAATAGGTACCTGGGTGTTAGTCATCTGTCACGGGCTGCTTCCTGGGGGTGGAGGCCTGGTCGAGGACCGGGCCGCGGGGACACTAAAGCCCCGAAATCATCTCAAGATAACCTCCAAGATGGTCAGCAGCATATATAAATGTTATCGTGGCCTCCGTAGACAGTGTTAGATGTGGTCTATAAGGTCGTGGGTTACTGTGCTGGTCGTGGTTGACTGACTTGTAAATATGAACAAAAGGAAGTACAGTACTCGGCGCTGCCCGGGTCTCTCCGTCTTTTCCCCACTCCGCTCCTCCCTACCCATCCTCTCTCCCCCCCCCCCCCGTCAACCGTCTCCCTACCCGTCCTCTTCCCCCCCCCCCCGTCAACCCTCTCCCTTCCCTCCCTCTCCTTCCCACCCCTCTCCCTCGGTAAATCTTTTCTAGTAAATTTTTTTTTTTTTTTTTTTATTAACATATTAGGTACATCTGCATTAGTGCAGCTACCCTAGACTATATGAAGTGGAGTACAGTGTGTCAAAAAAGCTAACTAGGTGATGCTATAAAATCCCCATCACACAGGATGGTTAGTCATACAGAGGCATGTGATTAGCGGTCTGCACTGGCAGACTCCGGATGCATTTTGAGGATATCAACAACACAAGATTGAATAAGGTAGCAGTGGTAATACAAGTCCCCATCTCGCAGGATGGTTAGTCATACAGAGTCATGTGTTTAATAGCCTGCACTGGCAAATTTTGGGTATACTGTGAGGATATCTTCAAGAATACGAGAGTGAATAAAGTAATTGCAAAGCTCCAGGTACCTCATGCCAACTGGTCTGAAAGGTCTAATAATTGGGCATTCAGTGATGTAGTGCGGGAGATCATGCCGTAGTTCCTGCTCACAGAGTTTGCAACTGGAGTGCTCAGGATTGGGAGACCCGTCACCTGCAGCCACCTGCCACAGGTAACGGTAACCCAACCTGATCCTTGCAACCACTGTGTCGCACAGTCTAGTGGACGTTTTGTGCTGTCCATAGATGCAGGTCCCAGATCTGAACAAATCACAGCTTTTTATACTAGTACTATAAAAAGCTATGATTTGTTCAGACCCGAAACCCACATCCATGGACAGCACACGTTTTTTTTTTTTTTTTTTTTTTTTTATTAACATATTAGGTACATCTGCATTAGTGCAGCTACCCTAGACTATATGAAGTGGAGTACAGTGTGTCAAAAAAGCTAACTAGGTGATGCTATAAAATCCCCATCACACAGGATGGTTAGTCATACAGAGGCATGTGATTAGCGGTCTGCACTGGCAGACTCCGGATGCATTTTGAGGATATCAACAACACAAGATTGAATAAGGTAGCAGTGGTAATACAAGTCCCCATCTCGCAGGATGGTTAGTCATACAGAGTCATGTGTTTAATAGCCTGCACTGGCAAATTTTGGGTATACTGTGAGGATATCTTCAAGAATACGAGAGTGAATAAAGTAATTGCAAAGCTCCAGGTACCTCATGCCAACTGGTCTGAAAGGTCTAATAATTGGGCATTCAGTGATGTAGTGCGGGAGATCATGCCGTAGTTCCTGCTCACAGAGTTTGCAACTGGAGTGCTCAGGATTGGGAGACCCGTCACCTGCAGCCACCTGCCACAGGTAACGGTAACCCAACCTGATCCTTGCAACCACTGTGTCGCACAGTCTAGTGGACGTTTTGTGCTGTCCATAGATGTAGGTTTCAGATCTGAACAAATCATAGCTTTTTATACTAGTACTTTCAGGTCGTTGGGAGTCAGTAAGTTCTTTCCTATCAGATCTGAATGTTTGGACCAATACAGTTTTGACAGCAGAGATAGGGATACCTAGATCTAATTCAACTTCAAACTTGTTACACGCTAATTTGGCTGCAATGTCTGTCTCATTATGATGGGTTATATTTATGTGTGAAGGTATCCATACAAAGGAAATTCGAGACCCTTTACTCTGTGCATCAATTAGGTCATTTATAATTGGGAGTATGAGGTTCTTGCTGTCGATCTTCCAAGAGAAGTTTTCGATTGCTTGAAGAGCAGACTTTGAATCGCAGAATATTATTCCTCCTCCAATATTTTTTAATGTGCTGGTTGCTAAATGTAATGCTGCTAGTTCTGCTTGTGTGGAGGTCAGCCAGTTGTTTAGCCTGACACTGACAGACTTTGTGCAAATATTATTTCTATAGAACCTACATGCCGCTGCAGTCCGTCCAGTAGAAGACTGGACTGAGCCGTCGGTGTAGACACAGTGCTCGTGAGATCTTAGACTCTCGATGGAGGAGGCAATTGTTTCAAGAGTGACAGCTTTGAGTAGAGCAAGATTCTCATTATCTTTCTTGGTGACAGGTGTGTATGATACTTGAATGGTGGGGTACAGATAAAGAGGAATATCAGAGACTGGTAGATTGCACTTAAAAGGAATGTTAAGTTTGATGAGATTGTAAGCATTGTTTCTCAGCCAATTATCATAAAAGGAGTGAGTTGGTATGTCGGCACCAGTCAAAAGGGTGTTAACAGCACTAAATAATTTGTCTCTGAGCAATGCAGGAGATGTAGGATCTCTCATGACTTTAAGACAGAAGGTAGTGTTAACTTGCATTATTCTCTCTAGTATGGTTGGAAACTTCAGTTCTTCCCTCATGTTGATGATTCTTGTGCATCTTGGGGCACCAAGAATTATAATGAAAATACGTGGTAAACTCTGTGGGGAACACATCGGTGATTTCATTTCAAACTTCATGAAACTGCACGAGCATTGTGGGCGCCGACGGAGGCAGTACAGGTGGCAGTCATCTAGTATTCACTAACAAAAGAGGCAAGTGTCTCTTCTTTTTCTTCCTTGTTTACTCCGTGTCTCCCCCCTCGCACCTCCGCCTCAGCCATACGCTTGCAGTGTTCCCCTCGTCACCAGTGAGCCGCTAACGCCGGAAGAAAGTTATTGTGAAACTTCAGCAAGGCTCTCAAGGAAGTTTGGCCTGTTTTAATATACCGTCAGACGACAGCCATCAGTCGCCTGGGGAACGTCAGAGTAGAACGGACAAGCGGTAACAGGGAGGTTATCTTGAGGTTATCTTGAGATGATTTCGGGGCTTCAGTGTCCCCGCGGCCCGGTCCTCGGCCAGGCCTCCACCCCCAGGAAGCTGCCCGTGACAGCTGACTAACACCCAGATACCTATTTTACTGCTAGGTAACAGGGGCATAGGGTGAAAGAAACTCTGCCCATTGTCTCTCGCCGGCGCCCGGGATCGAACCCGGGACCACAGGATCGCAAGTCCAGTGTGCTGTCCGACCGGCTCCCACCGGAGAATCGTAGTGTACTTGTTTTTTCTATCACAGAGCTGGCCATACATTTATACAATGCTAACCACCATATTATACATTTTCGTCTGGCCAAAGACAAAAATGTAACTCAGGGGTTACCTTACCCTCGCGGTTACCTTGCGCTGATTTCGGGGATCAACGTCCCCGTGGTCCGGTCTCTGACAGGCCTCCTGATTGGTGTTGTAGTCAAGTAAGAGTGGTGAAATGAGAGGAATATCTGGGATCATTGTGACCATGAGGTGGTGGTGGTACCATGGTGGTGGTGGTGATATCATGTGGTGGTGGTACCATGGTGGTGGTGGTACCATGGTGGTGGTAGTACCATGGTGGTAGTGGTACCATGGTGGTAGTGGTACCATGGTGGTGGTGGTACCATGGTGGTGGTAGTACCATGGTGGTGGTGGTACCATGGTGGTGGTACCATGAGGATACGATACCGTGCCCTAAGAGAAGCTTGTGCCCGCCAGGCTGCAGGTAAAAGAATCAGTAACCTACAAGCAACACACCTCGCACCTGTGAGTCCACCGCCATAACCGCTATATGAACTGTAAAGCTGGACACACATACCAACACACACACACACACACACACACACACACACACACACACACACACACACACACACACACACACTAGGGAGAATTCAATTCTCAGGGGAATTGACAGGGTGGACAAAGACAAACTCTTCAGTACGGGTGGGACACGAACAAGGGGACACAGGTGGAAACTTAGTACCCAGATGAGCCACAGAGACGTTAGAAAGAATTTTTTCAGTGTCAGAGTAGAATGCACTAGGAAGTGATGTGGTGGAGGCTGACTCCATACACAGTTTCAAATGTAGATATGATAAGAGCCCAGTAGGCTCAGGAACCTGTACACCAGTTGATTGACAGTTCAGAGGCGGGACCAAAGAGCCAAAGCTCAACCCCCGCAAGCACAATTAGGTGACAATTAGGTGAGTACACTACCTCACCAACACGCGCTAACGGGTTGTAAATACTCCATCTGTATGTGTATAGAGGATATGTGGAAGCTGATCAAAACTGTACTTCACCTTTGTAAACGAACGTTAATGACACTGTGTAAAGAGACACCTCGAACACTTTATGTAGGGCAGACGTAGAGCTGTGTGTTGATGTGTGTAGGTTAAAATTAGCATTTTCAAAGCACTACAATCACTTTATGTGAGGTTGATTGTTCAATGCTTAAACCGAACTTTATATATAACAAATCTCTAACCCTGTCCATTGTTAGACATGTTACCATGGAGAGATAAAAGTGTAGACAGTACATGCTGATTAGCATTGTAAATGTGGCGCCACGTCTGTGGTAGAAACAAAAATCTTACACTACACCAGCTGCATTGTAAATATACAATGAACAATGTGCAGTCAACCTGAATTCACTGAACCTATCGTTTACCTTTCCATCTCTAACCCGGTCTCCTGGTTGGTGGTCTGGTCAACCCGACTGTTTGGAGCCGCCTGACGTACAAATCACTAATATTAATTAAAATGAAACATATAACGAGAAATAACAATACAAATAGAAATCACAATAGCGTGATGCCTCAAATGTCTGTTCGGTCTGTGCTTCGGAGAAGCTGCGGGAGCCTTGTGAGGGGCAGTAGCACTCCAGGTTGCAATTCTTTTTACCATGTCGTGGCATAGTCGTCTAAGGCGCGTCTGGGATCGTCTCGGACGTAGGTTCGAACCCTCATCACGGCCCTTGTGGATTTGTTCAACACCTGAGGCCAGGCAGGTACTGGCCTCAGGTGTTGGGCAGGTACTGGCCTCAGGTCAGGTGTTTAGGAGCCGGTCGGCCGAGCGGACAGCACGCTGGACTTGTGATCCTGTGGTCCTGGGTTCGATCCCAGGCGCCGGCGAGAAACAATGGGCAGAGTTTCTTTCACTCCTATGCCCCTGTTACCTAGCAGTAAAATAGGTACCTGGGTGTTAGTCAGCTGTCACGGGCTGCTTCCTGGGGGTGGAGGCCTGGTCGAGGACCGGGCCGCGGGGACACTAAAAGCCCCGAAATCATCTCAAGATAACCTCAAGATAGGTCTTGGGCAGGTACTGGCCTCAGGTGTTGGCGAGGAATTTAAGAACTTAAAGGATTCACAACATATGTTGCATTACGGAGAACGTCCAGAAGAACACACATATTACTATAATAGCAAGTTCTATAATAATAATAGTTCTATAATACACAGAACTGGTCTATAATTCTTTGCCAATACTTTGCTCCAACCCCTTGTGTGGAAGAGCTATGTCTGCTGCTTTAAGCGCATCTGATATAAGCGCATATCAAAATAGATACAAAAATTGCTCCCCAGGGGAACTGCGTATTTTATCCTAGCTCATAATTTTCTCTCCTCACAAATCAAAACACTAATAATGTGCAAAGTTTTCTGACAGACAAGTTTTGATTATCGTCGGCCAAAGAGTGAGAGACTCCTGCAAGTTGTTAAGGTCTGACCTACAAGTCTCTGAGTTATATTAATATCTATTATTATTAATCTATTATCTATTATTGTATCTATTAGAATATCTATTACTTTCATTATTACGGCATTGTTATATTATTATTGCGGTACTCTATTGATATTATGATAATCTTAACGACAGAATTTGCGATGATTTGATTAGCAAATAATTTGTTGTTGATGTAAATGGTGATATAAGGAGCAGCCGCGTCCAACAGCCTGGTTGATCAGTCCAGCAACCATGAGGCCTGGTCGACGACCGGGCCGCGGGGACACTAAGCCCCGGAAGCACCTCAAGGTAAGGAGGATTGCAATCTCGGTTTGACTTCCCAATATCTCAGAGCCTACCTTGGCCTACCACGGCCTAGTCCTAGAGAAAACATTGTTAGTCTGTCTCGTATCTCTGAGCCAAAGCATTACGTGAGAGACCACAAACAACACACTAACCATTATGGCTGTATTACACCACAAACAACACACTAACCACTATGGCTGTAGTACACCACAAACAACACACTAACCACTATGGCTGTATTACACCACAAACAACACACTAACCACTATGGCTGTATTACACCACAAACAACACACTAACCACTATGGCTGTGTTACACCACAAACAACACACATATATTGATAAAAGCACGCAATTTCATTTCCAATTTGTTGGCTATTCAGCAGGCCTTTGGCATCTCCCTGGACTTGATGAGCTCATATATCTTTATCATATAACATATATCTACTATTTATTTTACCTGCACCACAGAGCTCATAAGCCAACCCAATATTCAAACATTATGAAATGCAAAGAAAAATGTAAATATTATTCAGCACAATGTTAGAAAAATACATCTATTTTGAAGTGATGAAATGCGAAAACATTACAAAATACTTATAACAAGTATAATGGTTAATTATTAAGTTAAATGTTCTGAATGTTTTACATATAATGTGCACGTGTGTACTCGCCTAACTGTGCCTGAAGGATCGAGCTCTTTGACTCCACTTTTCCAGCCGATGGTTGTCTAAAGCAATGACTTCTGGCCTATTTCCCCATTATATCTACTTTTAAAGTCATAAATGAATTTTGCTTCTACAACCTGTTGAGTTCATTCCATTTTCCCACTATTTTGTGTGTGTGTGTGTGTGGGGGGGGGGGGGTGCGCGCGCGCGTATCTACTCAACACTAAAAGAAACCTTTTTTTTTAACATATCTATGAGAGCGTGCAGAGATCCTTTACTGCTAGAATCCACTCAGTAAAACATCTAAACTACTGGGACCGACTAAAGGACCTAAATCTGTTTTCTCTTGAGCGCAGGCGGGAGAGATACATAATAATTTACACGTGGAAAATAGCAGAGGGGCTGGTCCCAAACCTGCACACAGAAATAACATCACATGAGACCAGGAGGCATGGCAGGATGTGCAGAATACCCCCGTTGAAGAGCAGAGGTGCAACAGGTACTCTTGAGAGAGAACTCTATCAACATCAGTGGCCCGAGACTGTTCAACACGCTTCTACTACACATAAGGGGCATAACTGGCCGACCCCTCACAGTGTTCAAGAGAGAGAACTATCAACATCAGAGGCCCGAGACTGTTCAACACGCTTCCACTACACATAAGGGGCATAACTGGCCGACCCCTCACAGTGTTCAAGAGAGAACTCGATAAGCACCTCCAAAGGATACCTGATCAACCAGGTCAGATACCGGGCCGCAGGAACATTGATTCGAGGGACCACCAGCAGGTAGACAACAGGTAAACGAGCGATCAACGCCAGGTAAACGAGCGATCAACGCCAGGTTAACGAGCGATCAACGCCAGGTAAACGAGCGATCAACGCCAGGTAAACGAGCGATCAACGCCAGGAAAACGAGCGATCAACGCCAGGTAAACGAGCGATCAACGCCAGGTAAACGAGCGATCAACCCCAGGTAAACGAGCGATCAACGCCAGGTTAACGAGCGATCAACGCCAGGTAAACGAGCGATCAACGCCAGGTAAACGAGCGATCAACGCCAGGTAAACGAGCGATCAACGCCAGGTAAACGAGCGATCAACGCCAGGTTAACGAGCGATCAACGCCAGATTAACGAGCGATCAACGCCAGGTAAACTAGCGAGCAACGCCAGGTGATGGGCAACACGACAGAAACTTCACCAACCCACAATGACTGGCGCCATCCATCAACCTCTACCCTGAACTTGTGCTGTCAATCACCTTTCCTCCCCGTCGCTCATACCATCCATCCTTCACCTTACTCCTGCCGGCGGCTCTCACCTCCCTCTCTATATAACACACGAATGTATATTACTACTATTACGGGCTCACCATAGCCCGTGCTACATGGACATTTCGCTCTGAGTAGCTAAATCTAAAACATCATATTACTACAGTATTCCTCGCCTTTGCTGGGTTGAGCCCTGGCTCTACTCCCTGGGACGCCTTAGCTTCCTCTCCACACTATACTTCCCACTCTCCCACTTCTCCATTCATCCAGGGATCTACAGTACCAGGTACTGGTAATGGCTTCAAACAGCCACCACTTACGGGCTATTCATGCCCGTGCCACCTCTAGGGGTGGCTTAATCTTCATGAATCAAATGACAACTGGTTATCTGTGGTTTAAGATTCAGCTACTGGGAACAAAAAGTTCCAAGCAGCACGGTCTATGGTGAGCTCGTCGTACTCACCTGGCACAGATGTGCCAATGGTTAGCATTTTAAGGGCACTTACGTCAACCAGGAGGCCTAGGCAGAGACTGGGCCGCGGGGATCTTGACCCCCGGAACCACCGCAAGATGAGATAAGGTAGTAAGGTAACTTGTGGCTGAGTGTTCAATGACCCACTGCACTTTATACAGGAGACCTGATCGTTAACCCTACCTACCTACCTATCTACCTACCTACCTATCTACCTACCTACCTGTTGACTCCCTTCGTTGGTTTCAGGATCAACATCCCTATAGTCCGGTACCTGACATGACCAGGCCTCGTTGTTGCTAGTCTGGTCAACCAGGCTGTTGGACGCCGCTGCTCGCAGCCTGACGTATGAATCACAGCCTGGTTGATCAGGTATCATTTGGAAGTGTCTATGCAAGAAAAGGAAAATGTGCATGTGCTGGTTACCATGATATAAATGAATGGCCACGTCTGTGGCAGGAAAACTTAAACAAAATCGAACATTCACAATTATTTTGAAGTCGATTACAACATGTAATTTGTATTCTGATTTACCCAATATGAACTAAACTGGTAGTCTCTGACAGTGGCCATGCATGATGGAAACTGCTACAGTCTGGTATATCAAAGGCATTCATGTGACTATATGTAAAAATATTTATATTCTAATGATGTACCGTCTATGTAAAGTAACGCCCTCATTTCATATAGCAGGGGGAATATAATCTACATAACAATTTTCTGATTATTTGAAAAAATTAAAAAACTATTAGTAAGAATGAGAGAAATTCACTCACAATTATATAGTGTACTGCCAAAAGCAAATCAGCTTTCTAAAATTACGTTATAATTAAACTCCAACACGTGAAATTCATTAATTGCAATTGCATAGCAAACAGTCATTAGCAACACCAAGTAATCATCATTACACGGAACAGCCGAGCGTAACTGTCAATCCAGCGTCATCCCCAGCAGTAACCTGACCACGTAACTACTACTGACTATTTGACTAGCGTCGAATCTGAGGTGGTTGTGCCCTATGACTCATGTCAGCAGGCTAAGAGCTTTCCCTTCCCATAGCTCATGCTAAGCCTCACCTCACTAGCTTTCCCTGGAACACCATCCTGCTTGATACCTGGTTGATGGGGTTCTGGGAGTTCTTCTACTCCCCAAGCCCGGCCCGAGGCCAGGCTTGACTTGTGAGAGTTTGGTCCACCAGGCTGTTGCTTGGAGCGGCCCGCAGGCCCACATACCCACCACAGCCCGGTTGGTCCGGCACTCCTTGCAGGAAATAATCTAGTTTCCTCTTGAAGATGTCCACGGTTGTTCCGGCAATGTCAGTAAATGGAAACTGACCCATCACCTGACTAGGACCTGGTGCTGCAAAGTCAGACCAACAAGCACTAACAGTCCGGCAGACCAATCCTGGTCGGGGGACCTAACCATGGGACCGGTAGGTAGGCTTACCTATTAACGAGAGAGAGAGAGTGGTGAGAGGCTAGGTCCAGTTCCCAGAGCTTGGTGTCCCTGTAGACTCAACAGGTGAGTGTATACAGTGACTCACACGCCCACATTCCTTCCTACCCTTCCTCCCTCACTCATCCCTTTCTCCCCTCTCATCCCCTCCCTCTCTCCCTTCTTCCTCCATCTCCCCCCCCCCAACAGAGTACGAGAAGACAGTGGAAGTGAAGGAGCCGGAGAGATGAGCATATTCCTGGTCAGGTTGTTAATGGATAAAAGGTCTTCCTAAACGCTTTGTTGACGGCGCTGTTTCGTAATGTGTTCTTGGTGTGTGCACGCAACCGTCCTGATTCATGGTGCTGCTGGTGCAGGGAGGGTGTGGGGGCGGGGGGAGGAAGGGAGGGAGGGTGTGGGGGCGGGGGGTGGGAGGGAGGGAGGGTGTGGGGGCGGGGGGAGGAAGGGAGGGAGGGTGTGGGGGCGGGGGGTGGGAGGGAGGGAGGGGAAAGGGAGGGGAGGGGAAAGGGAGGGAGGGGGGGAAAGAGAAAGAGAGCGAGAGAGCGAGAGAGAGAGAGTGCGAGAGCGAGAGAGAGATAGTGCGAGAGCGAGAGCGAGAGAGAGATAGTGCGAGAGCGAGAGAGAGATAGTGCGAGAGCGAGAGAGAGATAGTGCGAGAGCGAGAGATATTCAATCAGACAAAGGGGGTAGCCAATGTTAGTGGCCATAAAATTAAATTATATTATAAACAATTAAAATATAACGTCCGTCAGTAGTGGCGAACAGTTAGCGATAAATGACGGGTTTTGGGTTGGCCATTAACAGGCAAACGATTTTATAGTTAAATTCGTTGCTGCTTCTGTTGCTGCTGATGCTTTAATTATTGCTGCTGTTGCTCTAATTGTTGTTGTTGTTGTTGCTTCTGCAACAGTTACCAGTGCTACTGGTGCAGTAAATAACGTTGTTTTCATAGAAGTAAAATACATATCTTGAGAGGTTATCTTGAGATGATTTCGGGGCTTCTTAGTGTCCCCGCGGCCCGGTCCTCGACCAGGCCTCCACCCCCAGGAAGCAGCCCGTGACAGCTGACTGTCACCCAGGTACCTATTTTACTGCTAGGTAACAGGAGCATAGGGTGAAAGAAACTCTGCCCATTGTTTCTCGCCGGCGCCTGGGATCGAACCCAGGACCACAGGATCACAAGTCCAGCGTGCTGTCCGCTCGGCCGACCGGCTCCCTCCCTCCCTCCCATAATAGTAATGTATTTCACAATTGTGTGATTGTAGGAGGGAAGAGTGTGATGAGCCCCACACAACACACATATTGGTGTAACCTTTGGTAATGTTGGGCTTGTGTCTTGGTGCCGCTCCCTGACGGGCAGCCTTAGCCTCAACTGTCTGTCTGTCTCTCTCTGTTGTTGTTGCTACTCGGAACAAGTTCCAAGTAGCACGGGCTATGGTGAGCCCGTAGTAGACTTACTTGGCACAGGAGCGGTGCTGTGTCTGTCTGTCTCTCTCTCTGGGCCACACTATATATACCCTGCCATTCACCTGGGCTGTGTGCGCGCCCCGCTCCTGTGCCAGGTAAGTTACGGGCTCACCATAGCCCGTGCCACTTGCCCCGCTCCTGTGCCAGGTAAGTTACGGGCTCACCATAGCCCGTGCTACTTGCCCCGCTCCTGTGTCAGGTAAGTTACGGGCTCACCATAGCCCGTGCCACTTGGAATTTGTTCCGAGTAGCTGAATCTGTAACAACAACAACAACAACCTGGGCTGTATGGGTCTCGAACCCTGGACCCCACGTGTGTGAGGACGACGCTCTACCATTCACCTGCGCTCTATACTGTCCAGGCCAATGGAATGTTTATTTCCACGGATTGATTGATAAAAATTAAACCACCCAAAAGGTGGCACGGGCATGAATAGCCCGTAATTTTCCATTGATGATGATGATGAAGATTAAGCCACCCAAGAGGTGGCACGGGCATGAATAGCCTGTAAGTGGTGGCCCTTTTGAGCCATCACCAGTATCAATAGATGATACTGGAGATCTGTGGAGGTGCGACTGCGCCCAGCGTGACGGGAGATGTCTCCCGGACCAAATGGTGCGTTTCCATTGATTGATTGATGAAGATTAAGCCACCCAAGAGGTGGCACGGGCATGAATAGCTCGTAAGTGGTGGCCCTTTTGAGCCATTACCAGTATCAAAAGATGATACTGGAGATCTGTGGAGGCGCAACTGCACCCTGCGTGACGGGAGATGTCTCCCGGACCAAGTGGTGACCAAACAGTCACCCGCTTCTCACCACCACTATTCCACCCGCTTCTCCTCACCACCACTATCCCCTCCTGCAAACCACCACTATCCCACCCCCTTCTCACCACCACCACTATCCCCGTCCTGCACACCACCACTATCCCACCCACTTCTCACCACCACCACTAGTCCTTTTAATCCGTTTCCACTTGAGACAAACTAAACCGTATTACCTGTTGAATATAAAAAACCTTAAGCAAGAAGTTTGTTACCGCCTAGAAAGTTTCCTCCGGCAGTGTGGCTGTCTCTACATCCCCCCCCCCTCCCCTCACTTTATTCCTGTCCTAGGCAACCTTCTGTTTCCTCTCCGCCCTCACTTTCTTCCTCCCTACCTACTTGTTGCTTCCAGGGCACAACGTCCCCGCGGCCCGGTCCTCGACCGGGCCTCCTCGTTGCTGGACTGGTCAACCAGGTTGTTGGACGCGGCTGCTCGCAATCCGACGTCTGAGTCACATTCTGGTTGATCAGGTATCCTTTGAAGGTGTTTATCGAGTTTTCTCTTGAACACTGTGAGGGGTCGGCCAGTTATGTCCCTTATGTGTAGTGGAAGCGTGTTGAACAGTCTCGGGCCTCTGATGTTGATAGTTCTCTCTTGAACACTGTGAGGGGTCGGCCAGTTATGTCCCTTATGTGTAGTGGAAGCGTGTTGAACAGTCTCGGGCCTCTGATGTTGATAGTTCTCTCTTGAACACTGTGAGGGGTCGGCCAGTTATGCCCCTTATGTGTAGTGGAAGCGTGTTGAACAGTCTCGGGCCTCTGATGTTGATAGTTCTCTCTTGAACACTGTGAGGGGTCGGCCAGTTATGCCCCTTATGTGTAGTGGAAGCGTGTTGAACAGTCTCGGGCCTCTGATGTTGATAGTTCTCTCTTGAACACTGTGAGGGGTCGGCCAGTTATGCCCCTTATGTGTAGTGGAAGCGTGTTGAACAGTCTCGGGCCTCTGATGTTGATAGTTCTCTCTTGAACACTGTGAGGGGTCGGCCAGTTATGCCCCTTATGTGTAGTGGAAGCGTGTTGAACAGTCTCGGGCCTCTGATGTTGATAGAGTTCTCTTTCAGAGTACCTGTTGCACCTCTGCTCTTCAACAGAGGATGTGCTATTCTGCACATCCTGCCATGCCTCCTGGTCTCATGTGGTGTTATTTCTGTGTGCAGGTTTGGGACCAGCCCCTCTACTATTTTCCACGTTTAAATTAATATTTATCTCTTCCGCCTGCGCTCAAGGGAATACAGATTTAGGCATTTTAGTCGGTCCCAGTAGTTTAGATGTTTTAGTGAGTGGATTTTTGCAGTAAAGGATCTCTGCACACTCTCCAGGTCAGCAATTTCTCCAGCTTTGAAAGGGGCTGTCATTGTGCAGCAGTACTCCACTCTAGAGTGGATTCTACTCTCTTAAGTAGGATATGGTATCTCTATATGGTATCATATAGAGTAGGGGTAGAGTGCTCTACCCCTACTCTCTACCTCTTCCCCACAGCTTTCATCCTTCCCTTCTTGTCTTCCCCACCAATGACAATTCTCCCTCCCTGATCATCACCTCTGCAAGCTTCTTCACCTCACCCTCCTTGGCCCTCCCTCCCTCCTCTAGTTGCCCTCATTACGGAGTACATTCACCTAAGCTTGACAGTTACAGCACCGCTCCTCGGCCAGGTAAGTCCACTACGGGCTCACCATAGCCCGTGCTACATGGAAGTTTTTGTTCCCAGTAGCTGAATCTATAACAACAACAACCACCTAAGCCTTCTTTCACACTTGGTGTGGCCTCTGCTCTCTCTCTCCCGCTCCCACCAGTCAGTAATAACTTTCAAAGTCCTCTCTTTCCCCCTTTTTTTTCATCCTCCTCCTCCTCCTCTATCTGATTTATCAACACTTGTCTATCTTCACTCACAGACTTCCACCCTCAATTCATTTTTTCTTTATTTCATTGTTAATTCCCCCAATTTCTCCGTTTATGTTGTGTTCATTTCATCTTAATCCACTGCTTGATGGGGTTCTGGGAGTTCTTCGACTCCGCAAGCCCGGCCCGAGGCCACTTTGCCTTACCTTGAAGTTACCTTGAAGTGTTTCCGGGGTTTACGGTCCGGTCGTTGACCAGGCCTCCTCGTTGCTGGACTGGTCAACCAGTCCAGTCTCTTCTGAACTTTTGAGTTTGGTCCACCAGGCTGTTGCTTGGAGCTGCCCACAGGCCCACATACCCACCACAGCCCGGTTGATCCGGAAAAGTTCCACTCCTACTCCTCCTCCATTTGGCTGGGCCTATCACTTTTAGTGTTTTTATATTTCAATTTATTTTATCTTCTAAATCTCTTTCCCCTGGTCAACCACCTCCGTATGTGCTGTCACTCTCTTCTAGTGTATCCTCTCTCTTCCTCTCCTCTCCTTCTGGGAGGCCTTCAGAAATGTTGACAAAGGGTGACTTCCGGACCCCTACATATGAACCTATGTGAGACCCACTTTTGAGTATGCAGCGCAGGTATGGAATATGTAAATGAAAGAGATGTATAAAACTAGAATATAAACAAAGATATGCAACATCCTCGTCTTAAGGTGCATCTTTCTCCTCTTCTTTCACTCTCCCTCCCTCCCCCTCTTAAGCTCCTCTTTAGCGTTCCTCGTTATCTAACACCTATTTCGTTTATCATCTAATTTGTCACTCTGTATTCCTCCCTTCTTGTTCCACTTTCTCTTTCATTCTTGGTTTCTCATCCAGTTCACTTAAGTCTTCTATCTGTATTCGCTTTAAAACATTCTTCCGTCCTATCATCCTGGCACATGATTCCTGTTTCTCCTTTCTTTCTTAGATCCCTTTATCAACACTTGGCCTCATCGTCAATTAATCATTCCTTCTACTTACTACCTACCTTATCTAACCTTTTCAACACCTTCGCTATTCTATTCAATACCAGTTTCTCGTGATGCTTCACTATTCCGCCGCCTCAACCACCTCTTCCATCCTCACACTCAATACCCCAATACCTTCCACCTCGCCTCCCTTCCCTCCTCTTCCTTCCCTCACCGTAACTTGGACAAAAATAGCCATCCCATCTGCGTGCAGAAAACCTTCCCTTGCGTCCCAGACAACAATCACCCCAAACTTCTCTTTGCGCATTCTTCATTAAGAAAAAAATACTGTCGAGATGCGTGCTATGAACGCCGAACACCAGCCAACTGAAAGCTGTGGCTGCGCAAGTGTGCTGAACCTTGGGTTGATTTCGGGGATCAACGTCCCCGCGGCCCGGTATTTGACCAGGCCTCTTGGTTGATGGTCTGGTCAACCAGGCTGTTGGACGCGGCTCCTCGCAGCCTGGCTGATAACTTGCCAGTTGCTGGCAACGGTCCGCAGGAGCATACTGCTATCACAGTATCTGTAATGATACTGATATCACAATATCACAACCAGGTTGAATCAGCACTACTTCCAGAGCTGTCAACTTCCTATTGCTGAAACCTTTGTTTCTGTAATACTTATTATATTTCATGTGTGTGTTTATATTTACTGTTTATGTGTGCAGGGTCGAGCTGCTGGCTCTTGGAGCCCGCCTTTCTAACCGTTAGTTGTCTTATATACCAACTCCAGACACATTTTACTTGGTCATATCTACTATATGTATTTATCTACTATGTATATTTCACACACACACATCCCCAGGATGCAGCCAGTAGCACATATCTAACTCCCAAATACATTCATATGTATGTATGTGTGTGTACAAACATCCTCGGCCAGCAGGAGCCCCAGCGATGCCTCGGCCAGCAGGAGCCCCAGCGATGCCTCGGCCAGCAGGAGCCCCAGCGATGCCTCGGCCAGCAGGAGCCCCAGCGATGCCTCGGCCAGCAGGAGCCCCAACGATGCCTCGGCCAGCAGGAGCCCCAGCGATGCCTCGGCCAGCAGGAGCCCCAGCGATGCCTCGGCCAGCAGGAGCCCCAGCGATGCCTCGGCCAGCAGGAGCCCCAGCGATGCCTCGGCCAGCAGGAGCCCCAGCGATGCCTCGGCCTCCAGAGAGCCTCAAATCTGGATGGCCAAACTGGAGAGACTCTCAAGATATTCCCCTGTGGAGGAGCAACGAATTCTTTATCATTTTCTTCCCAAACATTTTTGGTGAAAATGTTCTACCCTGGCAGTACTGAACATTAGTGATATGCAAGAAAAATGCTGTCTTTTTTTATGTCTGAAACAAGACAGTAATTCCCTAGTCAAGAGTTTTATTCACTAAATTTTTAAAACTAACTTTTGCTCTGGAAAATTCCCCTGTGAAAGGTTCTTTCAAATGAATATGAAAACGAAGAACAGTTACTGTGTATGTATTAAGTTACGAGGTGAACGAAGCTCTCGCATGCAAAAGCTCTAAGAGGTTGCTTTTGTTGGACTTGAAGTTACACATTTTATCTGCGACGTCACATGGGCGTATGTCCGCGAGGTCACAGACGTTTCCATACTTGCTAATGTGTGGAAATCAACAAGACGTTTCCCCACGCTTCCACTACACGTAAGAGGCATAACTGACCGACCTCTCACCATGTTCAAGAGTGTCTCTTTACAGTCTCCGTGGTGTAGTGGTAAGACACTCGCCTGGCGTTCCGCGAGCGCTTTGTCATGGGTTCGTATCCTGGCCGGGGAGGATTTACTGGGCGCAAATCCTTAACTGTAGCCTCTGTTTAACGCAACAGTAAAATGAGTACTTGGTTGTAACAACGATTCTTCGCGGCGGGGATCGTATTCCAGGGACTTGCCCGAAACGCTACGCGTTCTAGTGGCTGAACAAGAATGTAACAACTCTTGTATATATCTCAAAAAAAGAGAACTATAAACACCTCCATAGGATACCTGATCAACCAGGCTGTCATTCGTACGTCAGGCTGCGAGCAGCTACGTCCATCATCCTAGTTTACCGGAACAACAACCAGGAAGCATAGTCAAGAGACCGAGCCGCGGGGACCTTGATCCTGGAAACCGACGCAAGGTAACCACAAGGTAATCAACAAACCACAAATACTGACTTCTAAACAGGAGTCAAACCGGAGCGGAAAGGTTCCGTGGTCAAACCTTCGAGTTCACTTTACACTCCAGGTTCGAGTTCCCTAGGCTACAGGAGTCAAACCGGAGCGGTAAAGCTTTGACTTGGCCCGACAGTTGGAACACACTTGGTCTTTCTATCCTTAGACCAAAAGAGGCGATTCGCACGCCAAACTCAACACGGAAAGTGTTCGAATTGAAGCAGATTCGAACTGCATTTAAACCAAATGACCATAATATTTGCATTATTATAAGTCTTTTATGAAGAATCAATTTACATGTAGCCAGCCTCGACGTAGGTAGGCTTGAATTATACATTAGAATGGGACTAGCTACAAACCTGGGCTTGGTTTCATTAAGTCAGGTTAAACAATGGTACTTTAGTTTGTAAAACTTTGTAAATAAGTCACCCGCCTAATTTTATTGCCAGCCCGGCTGGCAAGAAACATCCTCGGGACCATTTTAACATGGAAAATCTCTGACCGTCAGAATCTGAAGACGACTACGTGAATATATTCTGACAGACAGGCGGAAGTTGTCGTTTAAGATTCAGCTACTCGGAACAAAACGTTCCACTTGGAACGTTCCTTCCACTACGGGCAAAACACTTAACCTGGGTAAAAGTTTCTTTCACCCTATGCCCCTGTTACCTAGCAGTAAAAATAGGTACCTGGGAGTTAGTCAGCTGTCACGGGCTGCTTCCTGGGGGTGGAGGCCTGATCGAGGACCGGGCCGCGGGGACACTAAAGTAACCCTCCGAAAACATCTCAAGATAACCTCAAGATAACGGGTTATGGTGAGCCCGTAGTGGACTTACCTGGCACAGGAGCGGGGGTGTAACAGAGACAGGCAGAAATACACAACAACTCAACATATTTATTGTTTCTCCCAGCACCCACCAGCCACATGCCGGCCGAGAATTTATGCAATAAGAATTGAATTCCTCAGCAGTAACTTACCAAGTTACAATTCACGTCCTAAAAGCAAAAAAATAAACACATTTTAAATATCTTTACTCTCTTTCCATTCGCCTTTCAATCCTTTTTCCTTCTCCTATTTCACTCCTTCAGTTTCCTGTTTCAATCCTTGTCTCTTCCTCCTCCTCCTCCTCCTCACCAACCCTTGCAACTATTGCCCTTGTTTGCCCTCCTCGTTCTTATTTTAACTTTTCTCGTTCTTTCCATTCGTTCCTAATCCTCTCCCTCCCCCTCCCCGGATGAAGGGATTGTATATACCTGATCAACCAGGCTGTGATTCATACGTCAGGCTGCGAGCAGCCGCGTCCAACAGCCAGATTGACCAGTCCAGCAACGAGGAGGCCTTGTCGAGGACCGGGCCGCGGGGACGTCGAGCCCTGAAATCCTGGCAAGGTAAGGTAACCCTCCCAACACAAGGGCTGCAGTTCGTCTTGGGAGACCAACAGCGGTGATCAGCCAACATAAACGAACCAGTCAATCACCCATGATGGATGAACGTCTCTCTGAGCCTCTTCCAAAGCTGGAAAATAAACTCACATAGTTGACCAGACCACACACTAGAAGGTGAAGGGACGACGACGTTTCGCTCCGTCCTGGACCATTCTCAAGTCGATTGTGATGAGGAAGTAGAGACAGGCAATAAATAGGCAAGAGAGCTGAGGAGCAAAGTAAGGTGTAAACTCACATTTCCTAAGGTGTGTGAAACACACGAGACCTAATAACAAAAATAATATTTTTTTTTATCAGTAATCTTAAAGGTTTGAAAGAAAATTAATTGGTACATTAGAACGTTGATTTAGAGCAGGACGTTCCTGATACAATTTTCTCGAAAAATGTGACAGGTGAATTTGTACATATAATATGCACACAGAAGTATTTACTGGAAAAGTAGGTGAACGAAGCCTTTTCTTCATAGGAAACCGAAGAGCCTGGGTGATCAACCCACCAACCAGGAGGTCTGGACAGAGACCGGGCCGCAGGAACCTTGATCCCCGGAATCAACAGAAGGTAAAGTCAGGGGTAAACCTTTTGATTAGGACAAAGTAAAACCAAATGCCTTCGTCGTGAAAAGCTGTGCGTGTTCCAGTACTGTCATTCTCGTGTCCGACATGATTCATAGTGCTCTATCATCCCTCGCCACCGAGGAAGACTGGTAAGAGCCTGCGGAGGATATCTAGGGTTTCCAAAATATAAGAACATAAGAACAAAGGCAACTGCAGAAGGCCTGTTGGCCCATACGAAGCAGCTCCTATTTATAACCACCCAATCCCACTCATATACATGTCCAACCCGCGCTTGAAACAATAGAGGGACCCCACCTCCACCATGTTACGCGGCAATTGGTTCCACACATCAACAACGGCCTACACTCCTTCCATCTCTTCCTTCACCAACACTCCTTCACTCTCTTGCGTCTCCTTCACTTCCTTTACCTTCTCTTCGTTGTTTAGTTTCAGCTACTCGGAACAAAAAGTTCCAAGCAGCATACAAGAAAAGTTTTTCAGAAGGATTTCTTGAGATTATTTAGGTTATCTTGAGATGATTTCGGGGCTTAGTGTCCCCGCGGCCCGGTCCTCGACCAGGCCTCCACCCCAGGAAGAAGCCTGTAGCAGCTGCCTAACTCCCAAAGAAGACCTTCTCTTCCTTGTACACTCCTTGAAAAGTATCCACGTGGCATCACGGGGGAAACTGAGAGGCGATGTAAACCAAGGGGGGGGGGGGTGAGTGTGGCGGCGGTAACCCTCCCCAGGTCATACCTCAACCATGACATCAGCGCCACACTATAACAACAATCAATGCCTCAACACGACCAATACCGCGGGGGTGAGATGACCCCCGCTCCGGCCTCCAGCCCCCCGCCCCCCACCCCGGCCTCCCAGGTCCCGGCCTCCTGCACCGGCCTCCCTCCTCGGCCTCCTGCACCGGCTTCCCGCCTAGGCCTCCGAGGTCCCGGCCTCCGAGGTCCCGACCTCCGAGGTCCCCCGGCCTCCGAGGTCCCGGCCTCCGAGGTTCCCCGGCCTCCGAGGTTCCCCGGCCTCCGAGGTTCCCCGGCCTCCGAGGTTCCCCGGCCTCCGAGGTCCCGGCCTCCGAGGTTCCCCGGCCTCCGAGGTACCCCGGCCTCCGAGGTCCCCCGGCCTCCTCTCCCGAGATCATGGAACACACACACACACACACACACACACACACACACACACACACACACACACACACACACACACACACACACACACACACACACTACCATAATGTGTATCTCCCGGTCTCTTAAGGCCCCACAACATCTGGGAGTTGCATACGTCAAGAAAGTTGACGCTAATGTTGATAGGTTGTCAAGCTCTAAATCAACTTCCTCGTTCTGGAGTATACCTGGAGACGGTTCTGGAATTGATTTTGATTGATTGTTGTCGCCGGAGGCGGCTAGTTTAGTGTATTGTGCACCCGATACTCATCCTGTGAGCGGTAGCGCAAAAAAGATTACAGAGGGCACAAAATTAGGTCTTTGTCAGACCTCAAGGGAGATTATTACATTAATAATTACACCTATCCTGCACACCTTATACTTATAAATGTCAGCTATGCAGGCGATGAGTCACAATAACTTGGCTAAAGTATGATGACCAGACCACACACAAGAAGGTGAAGGGACGACGACGTTTCGGTCCGTCCTCAAGTTGATTGACTTGTCAATCGACAATGTCAGCTAGTTACAGAGATTGTTCCATTTTAATGGCTATGTATTGACAATTATACATTAATGGTAAGTCTTTTCGCTAATACTTAGCTGCTGTAGCTAAGGGAGGTATTACAGGGTCATGGGAGAGCTGCTGTTTATTATTGTTAGTCTTCTCACTAACAAACATGACTGGCAAACAGCTTACCTTTATTCTCCACACACCACCTGACAATACCACTCACTCACTCGTAGTAAACATCATCCTGAATCTATCTACACTTTATTTTTCATATATCACTTTACTTACTTTATGGTAAAAACATAATTTCAATTTAAAGTGCAGTACATCTCTTCAGACCAGCTACCACTGTGATGGGTTGTGTGTACGTTGTTACAAATAAATTCTATTGATTCTGACTGGTTCTAAAAATTCATATCAATGGTCTATCTCAACTATTGAGATTGAGTCGAGGCGTTGTCTAGGGATCAAACTTGAAGCAAATCATTTGGTTTTTTTAATGAAGAAATAATTTAAACAAACTGAAAATTATTCAAATTGATAAACAATTTGGCCCTAATTAGAGCTGTAAAAAATTATCCAGGGTTTTATCTATTTAATCAACAGATAAAAAAAATACTATGTTGGCCCAAATTAAAAAAAATATATTAAACCCGGCCCGGGCGGGTATTTGGGGTAGCAACCTCGCCAACCTTTTATATTATTGATAGAAATAAATTCCTCAGGAAACTTCAAGACTAAGGCCCCGCCTCTTAAATGTTAATGGACTAGAGAACGTGTCCAGAAGCCTTTTAGTCTTACATTTGAACCTGTGTATGGCCTTCACCACCACACGTCTTACTGCCATAACTTGGCGGTGGTGGAGGAGGTTCTAATGGCACATATTATAAAAGGTATTTCCTGTGAGTCGGCCATGTGTGAGGGTGACGGGTGACAGCCATGTGTAAGGGGCTCGAGCCTGGCCTCGGGTTGGGCTTGGGGAGTAGAAGAACTCCCAGAACCCCATCAACCAGGTTAAGGAGTGGCCACATTCCTAACGTGCCTTCCCTTTCCCCCCCTCCCCCCCCCCCCCCACCCCAACGTCACCACCCCCTCGACCACACCCAGGATCTGGCCCACCACTAGGAACCTCACCACCCACGAGGTATGTGGCCCCACCACCCAATGGTGTCGCTTGGTCAGCCAGGCTATTGCTGCTAGCTGGGCACAAACCGACTTATCTACAACAGTCTACAAAGACCTCGTCTAGCTCCCTATTGTAGCTTAGTCTCAGCAACGGTCATTATGTTTAACGGTAGAACATACAAGTAGAATGACAGAACTGGAAGCGTTACCCTTAACAATTTATACGGTTCATTACCCTTATTGTTGGACAGAATAGGTGTAGTGACAAACAGTCTACACGTTTCGACAAATAGCATTTTGTTTACGTTTTTAAAGATGATATGTATTGGTAAGACTAAAGTAGGGTGAGAAGACAATTTCAACAATTAAACAATATAATACTAAGCCCCCTCCCCCTCTCCCTCTCTCTCTCTCTCCATCTCCCTCTCTCTCAGAGGGAGAGGGAGCCCTGGGAAAGGTGGTGGTGTCATGGGAGAGGAGCCGGGAGTGGCCACAAGGGAGGGGTGGCGACAGTGACCAGGCCCCCCCTCCCACTCCTCCCACCCCTGCCTGCACGTCAACACTCATGTACTCACCTAGTTGTGCTTGCGGAGCATGACCTTCAGTTCTCTGATGGCGTCTCTCTGTCAATCAACTGGTGTACAAATTCCCAAGCTTATATCGTTAACAGTTGAGGTCAAGATTCAGACTAGTAACGTTTACCTTCTTAACTATTGAATTTTTTTTTGCGGGGGGATGGGGGGGAAGAGGAAGGAGAGGCAAAGGTGAAGGGAAGTATAGTGAGAGGTATGAAAGCAGGCGGGCTGTCCGCCTTGCTGACACCATGTGTGGGTGTTGGCAGCTAAGCTAAGCTGGCTCCCTCTTGTCAGGGAGCTGTGAGTGTGTGAGAGGTTCTTCACATGTGTTCTTCACTACTGACATGCGCAGAATTTGGGTAGGTGACAAGTTCGCCAATCACGTCAAAAGTTCCAATCACGACTAGGCCGACAGTTCCTTACTTCACAAAGCAGGTCTACCTTGTACTTCCCAGGGATCAACGGACCCGCGACCCGTTCTCCGACCAGGCCGCGGGCATATGGAAGAAAATGCAAGATTGAACCAGTGAAGAGCAGAGGTGCCATAGGCACAATCAGAGAGCACTGTATAAACATCAGAGGTCCGCGGTTGTTCAACGTCCTCCCAGCGACTATAAGAAATATTGCCGGAACAACCGTGGACATCTTCAAGAGAAAACTGGACGCTTTTCTAAAAAAAAAAAAAAAAAAAAGTCCCGGACCAACCGGCTGTCGCCCCTCGGGGCAAAATTAAATTAAATTAAATAAGGGGGTATTCTGCACGTTCTGTTATGCCTACTGGTCTCATGTGGTGTAATTTCTGTGTTCAGATTTGGAATCACTCCCTCTAATATCTTCCACGTATAGTAGGCATCCCACAGACACAGGAGACTATGAAGTTGTGCTCTGGTTGCCTAGGCTGGCGTGTCCTCTCCAGGGCGCAAAGCCTGGGTACGATATGGAGAAGCTGTTACCCATGCAGCAGGTCCCCCCTCTCCACTTTGCTGAAATTATTTAATGGAAAGGCAAACGCCAATACGCATGGTTCAAACACCGTCGAAAGAGCTGCCAGGACGAGGCTGAAGTCATCAACGAACTGCCTTGGGGGCACCAGCTCTGGCCTGCTCCTTACTTCACAAAGACAACCTCACAACCTCGAGGTTGTCTCCTGAAGCCCGTCCCAAAAGTGGGTATGGCTGCGGGGCAGAGGTGGTTTGAAAATAGGGGGTTTTCCTTCTCCTTAGATGAGCTGCCTTCCCAGGCCGTCGAGTCCCGTCTACCCGGAGCAGGTGGTTGTAAGGCGCCAGAGGCACGAGGGCCTGAAGGGCCGCTCCTGGTACTACTCCAGCAGCAGCCTGGTAGCCTCGCTGAGGGCCCTGTACAACCTCCCGGGGCAGGACTGGGAGTCCTCCAAGGACTACCACACACAACTCATATATTATAATATCATCATTGTTATTATAATATTACTATTGCAATTATATAATAATTATTATATAATATTATAATAAAATGATATTATTATTATAATAGTTGATCGTTATTTCACGTGTAGAAATAATTCACTTGTGGAATAACGAACACATGTTATTCTACGTGTAGATTATTACTTATTATCTCGCCGGCGTGAGAGAGATAACGTAAGTCCCTGTACTAGAGAAGACCCTCGTCTTCTCTCTACACTGGTTCCTTCTATATCTCCAAGGAGTACTGGACCAACCGGGCTGTGGTGGGCCTGTGGACCTCTCCTAGCAACAGCCTTGTGGACCAAACTCTCACGAGAGGCCGGGCTTGGGGAGTAGCAGAACTCCCAGAACCCCATCAAGCAGGTACCTCCTCTATAGCCTTCTCTTGCTTCGTTATCCCCCAGTTTTCTCAGCTTTCTTCTGTTTTCTCTCCTCCTCCACTTTCTCGTGTAAAATGAAGCCTCCGTATTTCACGACTTCCCTGCAATTCCGCCCAATTTATCGGCTGTCACAAATTATCTCAAAATCCCCCCAAATGCCATTAATATCTCCGCTCTGAAAATAGAAGGAAGATATAATTCACTGATGCTCTGCTGTCCTTCATACTAGAGATATGAAGCACCGCTGAAGTAAATCCCCACCTGACCACCAGGTAAACTGGTGGGGATTTATCTCCAGCTTACCTTACGGCAAGAATAATGGATATAATGAGAACAGGTACTGTACTGAATACAGGTAGCATAATAAATACTTCAGGGTGTTTGGAATTATTAATGACTTTGATATTCACAAAGCGATGATTTATTAACTTTTTAAATCCTTTTCAAAATCAGACCAGTTACACGAGTCGTGTTCAGTTATTATAATCCAGGCTAGCCCAAAAGATCTTTTACTCCTGGAATTCCCTCAATAAATCATCTAAACTAATGAGCTCGCTTAATTTTTTTTAAATTGTATTACCAATAGCGCAGGCGCTATTGGTCAACATCAGAGGCCCGAGACTGTTCAACACGCTTCCACTACACATAAGGGACATAACTGGTCGTCCCCTCACAGTGTTCAAGAGAGAACTATCAACATCAGAGGCCCGAGACTGTTCAACACGCTTCCACTACACATAAGGGACATAACTGGTCGTCCCCTCACAGTGTTCAAGAGAGAACTATCAACATCAGAGGCCCGAGACTGTTCAACACGCTTCCACTACACATAAGGGACATAACTGGCCGACCCCTCACAGTGTTCAAGAGAGAACTATCAACATCAGAGGCCCGAGACTGTTCAACACGCTTCTACTACACATAAGGGACATAACTGGCCGACCCCTCACAGTGTTCAAGAGAGAACTCGATAAACACCTCCAAAGGATACCTGATCAACCAGGCTGTAATTCATACGTCAGGCTGAGAGCAGCCGCGTCCAACAGCCTGGATGACCAGACCATTAACCAAGTGGATTAGTCAGAAACTGGACCTCGGAAATGTTGATCCTCGGAATCATTGACAGGTAGGTAGACAGGTACGTTGTTGTGAATTGCCGTGTAATTTACCCTGTTTACTTGCTTGATACCTGGTTGATGGGGTTCTGGGAGTTCTTCTACTCCCCAAGCCCGGCCCGAGGCCAGGCTCGACTTGTGAGAGTTTGGTCCACCAGGCTGTTGCTTGCAGCGTTGCTGATTGTGCCTATGGCACCCCCTGCTGATCAGTGGTTCTATTCTGCGAACCAGTGAAGGCCAAGCTTGACTTATGAGAGTTTAGTCAAGCTCCAAGCACCAGGCTGTTGCTTGGAGCGGCCTGCAGGCTCTCATATCCACCACAGCCCGGTTGGTCCGGCACTTCTTGAATTACCGTGCAATTACCCTGTGGTGAACTACCGTGCAATTACCCTGTGGTGAACTACCGTGCAATTACCCTGTGGTGAACTACCGTGCAATTACCCTGTGGTGAACTACCGTGCAATTACCCTGTGGTGAACTACCGTGCAATTACCCTGTGGTGAACTACCGTGCAATTACCCTGTGGTGAACTACCGTGCAATTACCCTGTGGTGAACTACCGTGCAATTACCCTGTAACCCTTCCAGTGAATGCTGGCGTAAAGATTCCTGTGAACACAATTTAAAATAAAAAATATCTCCTTGAACCCATTAAAACTGACTATAGTTTTAAGACGGAAGATCTCATAGTCTTGAGAATAAAAAAAGGTTAATGGTCCAATCTGGTGAGCCAGAGCTGAAGCCCTTTTAAAAGCCATTCACTAAAGTTCCAACCTCACATAGTTTAGATGCTCGTTTTCCCCGTATCCCTACCACACATTCCCGGAGTATTTGTGTGTGTGTGTGTGTGTGTGTGCTTTTTGTTTCCACCCAATACACACACACACACAAAAACAGTTGATTGACAGTTGAGAGGCGGGCCGAAAGAGTAAAGTTCAACCCCCGCAAACACACTAGGTGATTACAACTAGGTGAATATACACACATCCACCCACCCACACACACCCACGTGTACAACTAGGTGAGTACACACTTAGGGGCGTTGGTAGCTGAGTGGCAGCGCGCGGGGCTCGTAATCTTGTGGTCCGGGTTCGATTCCCGGCGCCGGCGAGGAACAATGGGCAGTTTCTTTCACCAAGATGCCCCTGTTACCTAGCAGTAAATAGGTACCTGGAGGTTAGACAGCTGTTACGGGCTGTTTCCTGGGAAGGGGTGGAAGAAAAAAATTTAGTTAATAGTAACAGTTGATTTGACAGTTGAGAGGCGGGCTGAAAGACCATAGCTCAACCCCAGCAAGCACAACTATGTGAATACAACTAGGTGAATACACATTCTCAGGGGAATTGACAGGGGTAGACAAGGATGGATTATTTAACACGGGTGGTACACGCACAAGGGGACACAGGTGGAAACTTAGTACTCAAATGAGCCACAGACACATTAGAAAGAACGTTTTAAGTGTCAGAACAGTTAGCAAATGGAATGCACTAGGAAGTGATGTGGTGGAGACAAATACAAAGATCCAAATGTAGAAGTGATAGAGCCCAGTAGGCTCAGGAATCTGTACACCAGTTGATTGACAGTTGAGAGGCGGGACCAAAAAGCCAGAGCTGAACCCTCGCAAGCACAACTAGATGAGAAGAACTAGGTGAGAACACACACTGTAAAAAAGCAGTTGTTTTGTAACGTTTCAACAACACGAATTTATTCAACAAATTGAACATAACAATATACGAAGAGTGAATATACGTTATGTCAAGAGTTTGCTTGACAGATTCCCTCAACACAGATTCACTTGACAGGGGGAGGGAGGGACGGAGGGAGAAAGAAAAAAGGGGGCGGAGAAAGAAAAAAGGGGGCGGAGAAAGAAGATAAGAGAGAAAAGTGAGAAGAGAGCGAGAGAGGGGGGGGAGGGGATAGGGGGGGGGGAGGGGATGGGAGGGGGGAGGGGATGGGAGGGGGGAGGGGAGGGGGGAGGGGAGGGGGGAGGGGGAGGGGCGAGGGAGGGGACGGGGGGAGGGGGGGGAGCATACCTGGATAGGATTTCGAGAGTTAATGGTCACAAAATTGACCCCTCAATTGAAATTGCGCGCGAGAGAGGTGCCCCTCTCACACTAGCGCGCTAGAGCGAGGGAGCGGAGAGGAGAGGAGAGGGGGATGGGTTCGCCTGCCTAAATCAATCTAAATGTGATCATCATGTACCCCATAATCCCGGCCAAACATCATTTGATACCGCCGGTAATTGGAAGAGTTCCCCCTCCTTTGCGGCTCATCATATACGACGATGCTTTTAATAGCATAGTCAAGTGGCACTGAGACGCGTGCATTTCTCGCTGTAATTGATTGCAATAGCTGGTATTATAATCTATTACACCGAGCAATATTATCACTGTTACTTATAGCTTATCTATTACCTGTTTCCCATTCAGCGCTTTCCGCAATCGCTTTCCCCTCTTACAGCCCAGCTAAATGACTAGCTTCCCTGGTCAGATCTTGACCAGTGAGTCTATTACTAGTCGCATCCCGCAGGCTCACAATCCTTATAACCCTTTATTCCACACAACTTCCTGGTTGATACCTGGTTGATATTTGGTTGATATTCCAGTAATATTTGGTACATTTTGTTGCTTGGTAGATAGCAGAATAGTGGTGGACCACAGATGCTCATTGTTCTCTAATCGCAGTACTATTATAGAAACAGTAGTAGTAGTAGCAGTACAAAAGCAAATACAGTATCAATAGAGAGCGCTAAACTTGAATACTATTAGAGGACGCAGCACAAACTTAGGAGAGGAAGGTAGAGACGAGAACTCCGAGGCTAAGCATGCCGGGGCTTAATTTTAATTAAATGAATTTTGCCTCAGAGAGCTAGTTTATTGAGCATCGTCACTCAACCTGAGTGACGATGCCCAATAAACCTGAGTGAACATAGCCGCTGGGTCACTTGTACCCGACGTGGCTGCGACTGGTTAACTGTCTCACGGGAACAGGCTGTAAAACAAGGGACTATGCATCTTACAGCCCTCATATTTACATTATCTCGCAGGTGCAGAGTAAAGAAACCTTTTAAGGTCAGAATCTCTATTTGACAAAAAGTACTTTCCTAACTCACACATGTGAGGTTCATTATACCGCACCATGTTTCTTACGTGGTCACAGCCCCTCAGGTAGTGGTCCAGACCTCGTCCTTCACTCATGCTGCACATTCTGCAATTTCGCTTATCTGCTGTTGGCGTTGTTTCCATCTGTTCCAACACTGTTCAACACGCTTCCACTACATATAAGGGGCATAACTGGCCGACCCCTCACAGTGTTCAAGAGAGAACTATCAACATCTGAGGCCCGAGACTGTTCAACACGCTTCCACTACACATAAGGGACATAACTGGCCGACCCCTCACAGTGTTCAAGAGAGAACTATCAACATCAGAGGCCCGAGACTGTTCAACACGCTTCCACTACACATAAGGGACATAACTGGCAGACCCCTCACGTGTTCAAGAGAGAACTATCAACATCAGAGGCCCGAGACTGTTCAACACGCTTCCACTACATATAAGGGGCATAACTGGCCGACCCCTCACAGTGTTCAAGAGAGAACTCGATAAACACCTCCAAAAGATACCTGATCAACCAGGCTGTGACTCATACGTCAGGCTGCGAGCAGCCACATCCAACAGCCTGGTTGACCAGTTCAGCAATCAGGAGGCCTAGTCAACGACCGGGCCGCGGGAACACGAAGCCCCGAAATTATCTCACGATAACCTCAAGGTATTTGAATCTAAGACGAATTCCTCTAATTAAGGATTCCTTCCTTCGGCCACCACCTTTTCATTCATAATGAATGAGGCTGTCGGCTGAGACTGCACTGTACCTGGAACATACCTTGAGAGGGTTGTCCTAGTTGTTCTTCTCCCCGAGCCCGGCCTGGGGCCAGGTTCTTGAGTTATCTTGAGATGAATTCGGGGCTTTTTTTTAGTGTCCCCGCGGCCCGGGGACACTAAAAAAAAGTGTCCCAAAAGTGTCCTCGACCAGGCCTCCACCCCTACCCCCCCCCCCCCCAGGAAGCAGCCCGTGACAGCTGGCTAACACCCAGGTACCTATTTTACTGCTAGGTAACAGGGGCATAGGGTGAAAGAAACGCTGCCCATTGTTTCTCGCCGGCGCCCGGGATCGAACCCGGGACTACAGGATTACAAGTCCAGCTGCTGTCCGCTCGCCCGACCGGTTCGACTTGCGATGAATGGGTCCAACAGGCTGTTTGCTTGCAAATGCCCGCAGGCCCACATATCCACTAATCCCTGATGGTCCGGCATTTCTTCAAAGAAGTCCACCTTATTTCCTTCTATATTTCTAATGCTTGCTGTGAGATGAACAGCCGTGGACTTGTGATGTTCAGTGTGCTTACAGATTCACTGACGCTCTTCTATCCTCGTTTCCTCGACTACCTTAACGATGATGATTGATGATGCAGACGATGAGTCACAATAACGTGGCTGAAGATATGAACACCACACATGAAAACGAAGGAACGACGACAGTTCGCTCCGTCCTACACATACGGGGCATAATTCATTATCATTAATTAATTATCATTAACTCATTATCAAATCTACTTGATAATGGTCCAGGACGGACCGAAACGTTGTCGTTCCATCATTCCCTGATGATGCGAGGTTTGGTCACTGTTTGACGCTGGTCCTGATATGTGAAGGGTTTTGGGGATGAAGTACTGAATATTTTGCTCAGCACTCGGCACATGTGCTGCTTCCTTCCCACAGATTCCTACAAAAAAGCTAACCACTTGTTATTATTTCAGATTTAGCTACTCAGCACGAAGTGTCCATGTAGCACGGGCTATGGTGAGCCCGTAATCGCAAACCACTATGCGCGTGCCTTATATATTCAACCAGTCCTCTCGACCAATAGGGTATGCTTTTTTTTTTACCGTATCGTAAACATTACAAATGCAAACTTCAGTGAATAGTAACAGCTCGCAAATATCAGCGTTAGGTGGGTTGCTAGGGTTCGTACTTTTCTGGTGAAGTTAGGAGGTTGGCTTCTTTACGAAGTGGCGAGTCAAGTGAAGGGTTTAATATATTAACCCGCTCTGCTTTAATGAATGGCTATTGGATAACGCTTGTGAGGCCACCCCCCCCCCTCCTCCCCCCCGCCCTTCACCACTTGTTCCAAACACTTTTAATTACTTTTTTTCAGCGACATCGCTCGTGGCTGGACGATTAAAGGGGGATGGATTAGAGCTGGAGGCTAGTTCTATCCCTCATCTCTTGAACCCAACACCGTGGATCCTCCCTCTCCGTGGTTACCCACTTTATCGGAGCCGTTTTTATATGTCTGGGCCAAGAGCGACGAGGTGTTGTGTGGTGTGTGCGCGGGATGCACAAGAGCCGCACAAGAGCCGCACAAGAGCCACACAAGAGCCACACAAGTGGGTAACCAGAGTGGTAGATAAGGCGGATGGTTGCTTGTGGTGGGGGTGTGGTGTGGGGGTGAGGGCGATGGCACGGAAAGAAAGGGGGAGGTGAAATGAGGGGGGAATAGGAGAGGAGAAGAGGGGAAGTGAGAGGAGAGTATGGAGAGCGAGGTGCTGGGGTAGTGAAGCCCTTACGAAACCCTGGGAAGAAGGAAGTTCCCGTAGCATGGAGGGAAGGCCACGGTCTCCTGAGGGGCTTCACACGGCTAAGCTCCCTAGTGTTCACTTTAGACCCTGCCACTGCCCCTGCCCCCTGCCCCCTGGCCCCTGCCCCCGCCGCCTCCCCCACACACTCATTTTCATTCGGTGTTCATCTTCCTGCAACTCATTCACCTGTTCTCACTTTCTTAAGGACTAGATCTTCAGTCTTGGCAATTACGGGCTATTCATGCCTATGCCACCATTTGGGTGGCGTAATCTTCATCTATCAGTCAAGGTTAAGGTTGCCACTCACTCTGTACGGACTACCTTACTTTGTGTCTATTTTGTGTAGCGCGCGGATCAACAGCCCCGCGGCCCGGTCTCCGACCATGTCTCTCGGTTGGTCGTCTGGTCAACCAGGCTCTTGGAGGCGGCTGGACGTATGAATCACAGCCTGGTTGATCAGGTGTTCGAGAGGTAGTCAAGCAACGAGCATGTCCTGCCCCCTGCCCCCTGGCCCCTGCCCCCGCCGCCTCCCCCACACACTCATTTTCATTCGGTGTTCATCTTCCTGCAACTCATTCACCTGTTCTCACTTTCTTAAGGACTAGATCTTCAGTCTTGGCAATTACGGGCTATTCATGCCTATGCCACCATTTGGGTGGCGTAATCTTCATCTATCAGTCAAGGTTAAGGTTGCCACTCACTCTGTACGGACTACCTTACTTTGTGTCTATTTTGTGTAGCTTGCGCGGATCAACAGCCCCGCGGCCCGGTCTCCGACCATGTCTCTCGGTTGGTCGTCTGGTCAACCAGGCTCTTGGAGGCGGCTGGACGTATGAATCACAGCCTGGTTGATCAGGTGTTCGAGAGGTAGTCAAGCAACGAGGAGGCCTGGTTGAGGGGACTTTCAGCCCCGAAATCATCGCAAGGTGTGATAAAGACCTTTTGTGCCTTCTGGAATCCTTTTTGCGCTACCGCTCACAGGATGAGGATAAACTAGCCGCCTCAGGCGACAATAATAACAAAAATTGGCCAGATTCTGACCAATCCTCCTGGTTGACTGCCTGATCAGCCAAATTACTGGTGTAACATGAGAGAAACGAGATTAACAGCTGGATACAAATGCCTCAGACGGTCGCTGGACACTATGATAGGGTACCTGCTTGATGGGGTTCTGGGAGTTCTACTCCCCAAGCCCGGCCCGAGGCCAGGCTTGACTTGTGAGAGTTTGGTCCACCAGGCTGTTGCCTGGAGCGGCCCGCAGGCCCACATAACCACCACAGCCTGGTTGGTCCGGTTCTCGGTCAGGGTCTTCACCCTAGGTCAGTTGGTCACGGTCTTTATCACACTGCAAGAGAAGCAAAAATTCCAACGCAAAATAATCAGCAGCACAGCGGAGATGTGGACGAGGCCACCATTCCCCACCTTTATGGACAAGCTCAAGACGGCAGTTATAACACAAGATGTTCAATCAACATGTGGGCCTGCGGGCCAACATGTTCATTGAACATCATGATGTTCATTGAACATCAACCAGATATCAACCAGGGCCGCTGCAAGCAACAGCCTAGTGGACCAAACTCTCACAAGTCAAGCCTGGCCTCGGGCCGGGCTTGGGGAGTAGAAGAACTCCCAGAATCCCATCAACCAGGTATCAACTAGGTTAACATCTTCACCCTAACTGTATCATTCTTTTAAAAATCACTCCATTACCCACCATTCATTTCTCAGCTGACTTCCATTTGGACCTTGGTCGCTCAAGACACACACGTTTGTGGAAACAAGTCAACAGTTGGGCTTCATCACGCTATTGTAACTTACCACTAAATAATGTTTCATTCTAATGGGTACAAATAATAAGCTGATAAGATACAAATATGAGAAGGGAGGGATAGAAAGGAAAGGGGAGAGGGAGGGAGGAGAGAGAGGGAGGGAGGAGAGAGAGGGAGGAGGAGGAGAGAGAGGGAGGGGGAGGAGAGAGAGGGAGGGGGAGGAGAGAGAGGGAGGGGGAGGAGAGAGAGGGAGGGGGAGGAGAGAGAGGGAGGGGGAGGAGAGAGAGGGAGGGGGAGGAGAGAGAGGGAGGGGGAGGAGAGAGAGGGAGGAGAGAGAGGGAGGGGGAGGAGAGAGAGGGAGGGGGAGGAGAGAGAGGGAGGGGGAGGAGAGAGAGGGAGGGGGAGGAGAGAGAGGGAGGGGAGAGAGAGAGGGAGGGGGAGAGAGAGAACGAGAGGGGGAGAGAGAGAGGGGGGGGAGAGAGAACGAGAGGGGGAGAGAGAGAACGAGAGGGAGAGAGAAAACGAGAAGGAGAGAGAGGGGGGGAGAGAGAACGAGAGGGGGAGAGAGAGAACGAGAGGGAGAGAGAAAACGAGGAGGAGAGAGAAAACGAGGAGAGAGAAAACGAGAGGGAGAGAAATAAGGTAGCCAAGCGTCAACATCCGCCACCTCGCCAACCTTCCCTATAATCACACCTACCACGAACGCACAATAACTTTCAATTAATTTTAACGAGGAGGCAAAAGTTGTCTTAAGTCAATGGGAGGGAGAGGGCGATTAGGGAAGGGTGGGAAGGGGAGATGGAATGGAGAAAAAAGAAAGAGGGTGGTCCCAAAGGGCAGCGTAAATGATGGACTCAAACACCAACACTTATCGAAGAATTAGTACAGTTCTTGTCTTACTTATTATTTCGTACCTCCCCCTCCCCCCGGCCGTCAAGCACTCGCTCCCCCTCACCCACTCGCCCCTTCCACCCCCCTTCCCGTCACTCATCTATTTAAAACAGCGGAGATCGCGCCACTTTACAAAGGAGGTAATAAAGCAGATGCACAAAAATTATAGACCAATTGCTCTAGCTTCACGCATATTAAAAATCCTTGAAGGAGTGCTCAGAAGATAACAAATCACATGGAATCCCAACATCTACATAACCCTGGACAACACGGGTTCAAAACAGGACGCTCCTGCCTCTCACAGCTGCTAGATCACTTATGACATGCCCTTGGGTGCCGTGGAAGACAAGCAAGGCGCTGATGTAATATACACAGACTATGCAAAATATCTCAACAAATGTGACCATGGTGTTATTACGCACACAATGCGTGGAAAAGGAATTACTGGCAAAATGGGGAGATGGATTTTCAATTTCGTAACGAACAGAACGCAGAGTTTTCAACACAGTAAAGAGTCAACACAGTCACAGAGTCAACACAGTAAAATCCGGATAATCTACTGTGAAAAGCTCAGTACGCCAAGGTACCGTATTTGCTTCGATACTTTTTATCATCCTCATAGCAGACATAGATAAGGATACAAACGACTCACTGTATCATCATTTGCAGATGACACTAGGATTTTCATGCGAGTAGACAATATAGCGGACACGGCAAACCTCCAATATGATGCAAATCGGGTCTTTCCAAGGACCACATAATAATATGATGTTTAATGAAAGTAAGTTCCAGCTCCTACGCTGTTGAAAAAATGAAAATTTAAAAAGGGAAATCATATATAAAAAAATGGAATCAAAACACACTATAGAACGAAACAACGATGTACATAATCTAGGAGTAATCATGTCAGGAGACATTTACACAACACTATAACGTAACCGTCACGACTGCAAGAAAAATAACAGCTTGGAAAACAAGAATTTGTCAAACTAGAGATGCTATACCAATGATGATACTAGAGACGCTAGTGCTCTCTAGAGTGGAGTACTGCTGCACAATGACAGCCCCTTTCAAAACTGGAGAAATTGCTGACCTGGAGAGCGTGCAGAGATCCTTTACTGCTAGAATCCACTCAGTAAAACATCTAAACTATTGGGACCGACTAAAGATCCTAAATCTGCATTCTCTTGAGCGCAGGCAGGAGAGATACATAATAATTTACACGTGGAAAATAACAGAGGGGCTGGTCCCAAACCTGCACACAGAAATAACATCACATGAGACTAGAAGGCATGGCAGGATGTGCAGAATACCCCTGTAGAAGAGCAGAGGTGCAACAGGTACTTTGAGAGAACTCTATCAACTTCAGAGGCCCGAGACTGTTCAACACGCTTCCACTACACATAAGGGACATAACTGGCCGACCCCTCACAGTGTTCAAGAGAGAACTATCAACATCAGAGGCCCGAGACTGTTCAACACGCTTCCACTACACATAAGGGACATAACTGGCCGACCCCTCACAGTGTTCAAGAGAGAACTATCAACATTAGAGGCCCGAGACTGTTCAACACGCTTCCACTACACATAAGGGACATAACTGGCCGACCCCTCACAGTGTTCAAGAGAGAGAACTATCAACATCAGAGGCCCGAGACTGTTCAACACGCTTCCACTACACATAAGGGCCATAACTGGCCGACCACTCACAGTGTTCAAAACAGAACTTGATAAACACCTCCATAGGATACCTGATCAACCAGGCTGTGATTCATACGTCAGACTGCGAGCAGCCGCGTCCAACAGTCCAACAACAAGGAGGCCTGGTCGAGGACCGGGTCGAGGACCGGGTCGCGGGGGCGCTAAGCCCCGGAATCATGGTAAGGTAACCATAAGGTAACACCTAAACCCACAACCCACCCATAAAGCCACCAATCCACCCAGGCACCCGAATGATGTATTCATGAGTGCGGCTGGTGAGTTCCCTCCGCTTCACAACTCCCTAATGAGTTCGACCGCTGTGGATACCCAGTCGGTGAACCATGCACTGTAACGAGGGTAAGGAGGGGGGGGGGGGTGAAGACGGAAGGGATAGGACTAGTGAGTGGGAAGAAGTGAAAGTCAGAAGGAAGGAGAAATGGAGGAACTGGACTGATAGATAACTAACCTGACAGCCTACCCACCATATCTTCATCTGACCTCTGGGAAAAGTTTTAGAATAGATCCGACAACTCAACAGGATTAAAACCAGAAGAGATCGACCGTGTGGCCCTCACCTTAATATCAGTTGGCCAGGTCCCAAGGTTCAAGTATGTTTATTGAGACAATAATATACATCACAAAAGGAATAGAGAAGCTTAGGCTGTTTCTACCCACCTCAGGTCCCAAATATGTATAGCATCAACTCCCTGGAGAGCAAAAAAAGGGAGGAAATGCAGAACCCGATAAACCTATACTTTCGTATACCTTGCAATGAGTTCGGAGATCATTGACCCAACGGCCCGATCTCTATCCTGGTTGTTGGCCTAACCTGGTCTGGTCAATCAGGCAGTTGTAGCCGATGAACACTATATACGTGTGACACTCGCCACCTTTCAATCTTCCACCAAATACTGAGACTACTACCAAGTGTGAGCTGCGGGCCGCTTTAAGTAACAGCCTGGTGGACCAAACTCTCACAAGTCAAGCCTGGCCTCGGGCCGGGCTTGGGGAGTAGAAGAACTCCCAGAACCCCATCAACCAGGTATCAACCAGGTACTACGGGAACACAAGCCACGGAGGAGCACGGTATGACACACACACACACACACACACACAGCTGGTGGCTGGGTGGAAGGCGCTCTAGACTCCTGGACCAAGAGACCGGGGTTCGATTCCCGCAGCCGGCGGAAACAGGTGGGCAGTTTCCTTCACCCTGATGCCCCTGTTACCTAACAGTAAATAGGTACTACAGTAAATAGGTAGTTAGACAGCTGTTACGGGCTGCTTCCTGGAGGTGCGTGTGGAAAAAAATTAGTTAGTACGTTGAGGTTACCTTGAGGTGATCTGGGGCTCAACGACCCCGTGGCCCGGTCGTCTACCAGACCTCCTCGTTGCTGGCCTGATCAACCAGGCTGTTGGACGCGGCTGCTCGCAGCCTGGCGTATGAGTCACAGCCTGGTTGATCAGGTATCCTTTGGAGGTGTTTGTCCAGTTCTCTCATGAACACTGTGAGGGGTCGGCCAGTTATGCCCCTTATGTGTAGTGGAAGCGTGTTGAACAGTCTCGGGCCTCTGATGTTCATAGTTCTCTCTTAAACACTGTGAGGGGTCGGCCAGTTATGCCCCTTATGTGTAGTGGAAGCGTGTTGAACAGTCTCGGGCCTCTGATGTTGATAGTTCTCTCTTGAACACTGTGAGGGGTCGCCCAGTTATGCCCCTTATGTGTAGTGGAAGCGTGTTGAACAGTCTCGGGCCTCTGATGTTGATGGTTCTCTCTTGAACACTGTGAGGGGTCGCCCAGTTATGCCCCTTATGTGTAGTGGAAGCGTGTTGAACAGTCTCGGGCCTCTGATGTTGATAGTTCTCTCTTGAACACTGTGAGGGGTCGGCCAGTTATGTCCCTTATGTGTAGTGGAAGCGTGTTGAACAGTCTCGGGCCTCTGATGTTGATAGTTCTCTCTTGAACACTGTGAGGGGTCGGCCAGTTATGTCCCTTATGTGTAGTGGAAGCGTGTTGAACAGTCTCGGGCCTCTGATGTTGATAGTTCTCTCTCACAGTACCTGTTGCACCTCTGTTCTTCAACGGGGGTATTCTGGACATCCTGCCATGCCAGGTGAACCCTACTCTATTCTACCAGTAAACAGTTCTCCTCCGCCACAATATTATATTATGCAAGCTTTAACTGCCATCCTCCACCAGCTTTAATTCCCTTGCCACTCAACAGTATACCACCAGCTTTAAGCTTCTTACAACCACGCAATTATCTGCCAGCTTTAAGCGTCTCCCCCCCCCCCACAATATTCTACCAACCTCATCTACCCTGTTCCCCCATATCTTGTCTGGTCAACCAGGCTGTTGGACGCGGCTACTCGCAGCTTAAACTTATGAATCACAGCCTGGTTGATCAGTTATTCTTTGGAGGTGTTTATCAAGCTCTCTCTCGAAACCGTTAAGAGGCAGGCTTGTTATAAGCGTTAAGTTGGGTTGTAAGTCAGGTGATCCTGGAGCATACCTGTGTAGGGTTTTGTGAGTTGTTCTACTCCCCGCGCCCGGCCTGGGGCCAGGCTTGATCCGTACGAGTTACCGGCGTCCTAATATTTGCGTACACGGCCGTCTTGTGTGCGGGGCTGGCTCAATGTGGCGCTTCCTGCACGATTTGGCGAGTGGGGAGGGGGCAATGACGCGGCCGGAGAGAGGAGAGGAAGACAGGAAGGATAGGATGGAGAGGAAGACAGGAGGGATAGGATGGAGAGGAAGACAGGAGGGATAGGATGGAGAGGAAGACAGGAGGGATAGGATGGGGAAGAAGCACAAGGGATAGAGGCAGTCGGGGGAGACAAGAAGAGATAGGGGAGAAGGGGAGAACAGAACTCAAACATCAAAGCCCAAGAATTTTCAACCCTCCCTCTACACAATGAGCGGCATAAACACCTGCAAAGGATACCTGATCAACCTGACTGTGATCAATGCATCAAGCTGAGTCCAACAGTCTGGTTGACCAGGCCTCCAATCAGGAAGTCTGGTCAGAGACCGGACCAAGGAGACGTTGATCCCCGGAAACAACAGGTAGACAATAGCTAGCGAGAAGAGGGGGGGGGGGGGGCGGGGGTGAAGGAGAGAGGGAGGTAGAGAGGAAAGCCTTAGCTTGCGATGGTTGCGGGGTTCAACCTCCCCGCGGCCCGGTCCTCGACCAGGCCTCTCTGGTTACTGGACTGGTCAACTAGGCTGCTTGACGCGGCTACACGCAGCCTGAACAACAGCCTGGTCGGCCAGTTATGTCCCTTATGTGTAGTGGAAACGTGTTGAACAGTCTCGGGCCTCTGATGTTGATAGTTCTCTCTTGAACACTGTGAGGGGTCGGCCAGTTATGTCCCTTATGTGTAGTGGAAACGTGTTGAACAGTCTCGGGCCTCTGATGTTGATAGTTCTCTCTTGAACACTGTGAGGGGTCGGCCAGTTATGCCCCTTATGTGTAGTGGAAGCGTGTTGAACAGTCTCGGGCCTCTGATGTTGATAGTTCTCTCTCAGAGTACCTGTTGCACCTCTGCTCTTCAACGGGGGTATTCTGCACATCCTGCCATGCCTCCTGGTCTCATGTGGTGTTTTTTCTGTGTGCAGGTTTGGGACCAGCCCCTCTAATATTTTCCACGTGTAAATTATAATGTATCTCTCCCGCCTGCTCTCAAGAGAATACAGATTTAGGCATTTTAGTTGGTCCCAGTAGTTCAGATGTTTTACTGAGTGGATTCTAGCAGTAAAGGATCTCTGCACGCTCTCCAGGTCAGCAATTCCTACAGCTTTGAAAGGAGGAAGGTGGAGAGGGGCGGCGAGGGAGGCAGAGAGAGGAAGGCGTGCGTGGTGAAGTACAAGGTGTTCACAGGCCAGAACCCAAGCTGCCCCGCCTCTCGTCTTCCTTTGAACAGTTATCGTATTTACTCCTGAAGTTTGTATGTTTTTATCACTCCCCAGCTCGTCCCGGGGTGCGGTCCGCCAGCCACAACTCCTGCACTGTGGAGATGCTCGCTCTCCCTCTCTCTTTTTTCTCTCTCCCTCTTCTTCTCCCTCTCTCCTAGAGCACGTATTGCTTGTGTGCGTGTGTACTCACCTAGTTGTGCTTGCAGGGGTTGAGCTCTGGCTCTTTGGTTTCGCCTCTTAACTGTCAATCAACTATTTTTTTCACACACTCACCCCCAGGAAGCAGCCCGTAACGGCTGTCTAACTCCCAGGTACCTATTTACTGCTAGGTAACAGGGGCATAGGGTGAAAGAAATACTGCCCATCGTTTCTCGCCGGCGTCCGGGATCGAACCCGGGACCACAGGATCACGTGTCGAGTGTGCTGTCCGCTCGGCCAGGCTTGGAGCGGCCCGCAGGCCCACAACAGCCTGGTTGGTCTGGCACTCCTTGGAGGAAACAATCTAGTTTCCTCTTGAAGATGTTCACGGTTGTTCCACGTATATGACGGAGGGAAGGAATGGTGCCCAACCATTTGGAAAGTTGGGGATTAAACGCCGACCTGCAAGAAGTGAGACCGTCGCTCTTCCCAGATGAGTCGACAAAGAAGGAAACATTTCGCAGTGTGAGAAAACCGAGCCAACTGAATTTAATACTATGAGATATACTATAAACCCAGTTATAAACACGACAGATATTTTAACTCACGACCGACAACTGAACAGGTGAGACCCAGAAGCTGAAGCTCAACCTGCCGAGACATTTAGGAGAGTACACACACCCTCACCCCTTATCCCTAAATGCACCTTTGAACAATAACCATGATAAATGAAGCACACTAGACACCCCAACCATATTTCTCCTCCAGCACCCAACACCGCGTAATGACACACTGGTAATGGCAGCCCCACATCAACTCTAACTACCCTCCACGTGCCGTATCACACGCAGGAAAATGCTTGTCAGTCACCACTTCCAACTTTTAACTGACAATTACACTCCCCTTCAGTGACAATCACCTCGTCCCCCTCCTAAACTTCTGCCTATTTAACCTCGAAGCTTCTTTCTTCCCCATAAAACTGGTTCCCCTCTCCCATATCCTTCTGTCCACTGTCCTCTTGTTCCCCTCTCCCATATCCTTCTGTCCACTGTCCTCTTGTTCCCCTCTACTATATCCTTCTGTCCACTGTCCTCTTGTTCCCCTCTACTATATCCTTCTGTCCACTGTCCTCTTGTTCTCTTCTACTATATCCTTCTGTCCACTGCCCTCTTGTTCCCCTCTACTATATCCTTCTGTCCACTGTCCTCTTGTTCCCCTCTACTATATCCTTCTGTCCACGGTCCTCTTGTTCCCCTCTACTATATCCTTCTGTCCACTGTCCTCTTGTTCCCCTCTACTATATCCTTCTGTCCACGGTCCTCTTGTTCCCCTCTCCCATATCCTTCTGTCCACTGTCCTCTTGTTCCCCTCTACTATATCTTTCTGTCCACTGTCCTCTTGTTCCCCTCTACTATATCTTTCTGTCCACTGCCTTCTTCTTCCCTCTCATATCCTCCTGTCCACTATCCACTAATGATAAGTTCCAGCTCCTACGCTATAGCAAAAAATGAAAATATTAAAACGGACACCATACATAAGGCTCAGTCAAATCATACTATAGAACGAAGAGGCAATGTAAAGGATCTAGGAGCAATCATGTCGGACGACCTTACCTTTAAATAACACAAATGGTTTAATTGGTAGATCACTTAGCAGCCAGGATATTACCTGGATAGGGTTCCGGGAATTCTACTCCCCGGATCCAGTCTGATGCTAAATTGACTTGTGAGAGCTTGGTACAAAAGGCCATTGCTTGGAGCGGCCCGCAGGCCAATGTGTCCACTGCAGCCTGGTTGGTCCGGCATTTCTTGCAAGAACCTATCTACTTGCTTTTTTTTTTTTTGCAAGATATCCACAATTGTTTCGGCAATATTTCTAATGCTTGCAGGGAGGGTATAGAACAGCTGTTGACCTCTGATGTTCAGACAGTGTTCTCTGATTGTGTCTATGTCACCTCTACTCTTCACTGGTTCTATTCTGCATTTCCTTTCCGTGTCTATCGCTCCAGTATGTTGTTATTCTACTGTTCAAATTTGGGACCTGGCCTTCCAGTATCTTCCATGTATATATTATTTGAAACCTCTCTCGTCTGTTTTCCATTGAGTACATTTGGAGAGCTTTGAGACGGTCCCAATAATTTAGATGTTTCATCGTTTCTATGCGTGCCGTATATGTTCTCTCTATTCCCTCTATTTCAGAGCTCTCTCTCGCTCTAAAAGGGGAAGTAAGTACAGTACCGAGTAATATTCAAGACGGGACAGCACTAGTGATTTAAATAGTATTAGCATTGATATGGGGTCTCTAGATTTGAACGTTCTGATAATCATTTTCCTGGCCGCCGCTATATTTGTTCAGTTATGTTCACTAAATGTTAGGTCGTCAGACATCACAATTCCCAAATCTTTTACGTGCTGCTTTCCTTCTATGATTGTCTGATTGTGTCCTGTTCCTTGTGTTTCGTTAAAGTTCCTCGTTTCCACCATTCCTAAGTACCTGGAACTTGTCACCATTAAACTTCATGTTGTTTTCAGTTGCCCAGTTGAAAGCTACTTATATCTGCTTGTAGTTTTTCAATCTCTTTTTAATATTTCCTCTTTTGTTTTTCTTTTTGTCTTTTAAGTGTCGTCTTCTACAGTTGAAATTTTCATGTTGATTTTTTATTCATCTGCAAAGAATGATTCGAATTTGTGACTAGTATTTTCTTAGTGTGTAGTGGAAGCGTGTTGAACAGTCTCGGGCCTCTGATGTTGATAGTTCTCTCTTGAACACTGTGAGGGGTCGGCCAGTTATGTCCCTTATGTGTAGTGGAAGCGTGTTGAACAGTCTCGGGCCTCTGATGTTGATAGTTCTCTCTCAGAGTACCTGCTTGATAACGGTTTGATGGGGTTCTGAGAGTTCTTCTACTACCCAAGCCCGGCCCGAGGCCAGGCTTGACTTGTGAGAATTTGGATCACCAGGCTCTTACTTGGAGCGGCCCGCATGCCCATATATCCATCACAGCCCGGTTGGTCCAGCACTCCTTGGAGAAAATTATTAGTTTTCTCTTGAAGATGACCACGGTTGTTCCAGCAATATTTCTTATAGTCGCTGGGAGGACGTTGAACAACTGCGGACCTCTGATGTTTATACAGTGTTCTCTGATTGTGCCTATGGCACTTCTGCTCTTCACTGGTTCTATTCTACATTTTCTTCCATATCGTTCACTCCAGTACGTTGTTATTTTACCGTGCAGATTTGGGACCTGGCCCTCCAGTATTTTTCCACGTGTATATTATTTGATATCTCTCCCGTCTCCTTTTTAGTGAGTACATTTGCATATGTTCTCATGTATTTCGTATATTTCTGCAATCTCTCATGCTCTGAAGAGGGAAGTGAGTACTGAGCAGTACTCAGGACAGGACAGCACAAGTGATTTGAAGAGTACAACCATTGTACCTGCTTGATGGGGTTCTGGGAGTTCTTTTACTCCCCAAGCCCTGCCCGAGGCCAGGCTTGATGGGCTTGACTGTGATTACGCTTGATTGGGTTTGGCTTGATTGTGATGGGATCCCTGGATTTGAAAGTTCTCGTAATCCATCCTATCATTTTTCTGGCTGACGCAATATTCAACCCGTTCTCGCAAATTTAATAAGTCAATATTGACTTATTAGTTGCGTGCATAGGTGACATACTAAACATAATAGTTTCCCTTGAAAAGCTTCATAGAAAACACCGACCTTACCTAACCTACTTAGTATGTTAAAATAAGCATCTTATAGCTTCGTAATTACAATTGTTACTTAACCTATTATAGGTATAGGTTAGGTAATAATTGTAATTACGAAGCAATAAGATGCTTATCTTAACATACTAAGTAGGTTAGGTAAGGTCGGTGTTTTCTATGAAGCTTTTCAAGGGAAACTATTATGTTAAGTATGTCACCTATGCACATATTTAATAAGTCAATATTGACTTATTAAATTTGCGAGAACGGGTTGCAATATTTGCTTGGTTATGCTCCTTTCCTAAACGTTAGGTCATCAGACACAATTTTTCCCAAATCCTTTACATGTTGCTTTCCTACTATGGGCACATTTGATGTGCCCATATCTGTTGCACCTCTGTTCTTAACGGGGGTATTCTGCACATCCCGCCATAACTTCTGGTCTCATGTGATGTTATTTCTGTGTTTACGTTTGGGACCAGCCCCTCTACTATTTTTCATGTGTATATTATTATGTATCTCTCCCGCCTGCGCTCAAGAGAATACAGATTTAGGCTCTTTAGTCGGTCCCAATAGTTAGATGTTTTACTGAGTGGATTCAAGCAGTAAAGGATCTCTGCACTCTCTCCAGCTTTGAAAGGGGATGTCATTGTGCAGCAGTATTCCACTCTAGAGAGCACTAGCGTCTTGAAAAGTATCATTCGGTGTTGCATCTCTAGTGTGAAAGGTTCTTGTTATCCAACCTGTCATTTTTCTTGCAGTTGTGACGGCTACTTTATTGTGTTCTTTAAAGGTAAGGTCTTCTGACATCAGTACACCCAGATCCTTTACATTGCCTTTTCGTTCTATGTTATGATTTGCCTGAGTTTTGTACGTGGTTTCGGTTTTTATATTTTCATGTTTTCCGTAGCGCATGAGCTGGAACTTATCTTCATTAAACACCATATTATTTTATGTAACCCATAGACAGACCTGATTTACATCTGATTGGAGGTTTGCCGTGTCCTCTATGTTGTCTACTCTCATGAAGATCCTAGTGTCATCTGCAAAGGATGATACAGTACTATAGATTGTGTCCTTGTCTATGTGCGATATGAGGAAGAGAAAAAGTACTGGAGCAAGCACAGTACCCTGGGGGACTGAGCTCTTCACGGTTGATGGGCTGGATTTTATTTTGTTGATTATTACACATTGGGTTCTGTTAGTCAGGAAACTGTAGATCCATTTGCCTATTGTTTCGGTAATTCCTTTTGAACGCATTTTATGTGTAATAACACCATGGGCACATTTTTCACGGGCTTTTGCGAAATCCCCTCACAGTGTTCAAGAGAGAAATTAATAAACAACTCCAAAGGATACCTGATCAACCAGACAGTGACTCATACCTCAGGCTGCGAGCAGCCGCGTCCAACAGCCTGATTGACCAGACCACCAACCAAGAGACCAGAGACCGAGCCGGGGTGAAGTTGATCCTCGGAACCAACATGATGTAACAAAAATGTCCCCTCCCCCCTTTCTTCCTCTCCACCATTTCCCCCTCCTCCGCTTTTCCCCAGTTCCCCCCCTCACACCTCTTCCCTCCCCAAAATACTCTTCAGTATCTCCGCTACACCTCGCTCCGCCCCAAAGTTTAGCCTAGTGAGGAAGTTTTAGAAGGTGAGGATCCAGCGCGCCCTGGTGGCCGTAAGAATGATGGAGTCAAGTTTGGAATCATTTTGAGGTCTTAAAGGGGTTTAAGTTGCAGAGCGGCGCGGAGTTAGAGGTCAGAAGTGGTGCTCCGGGCTCAAGTTAGCGAGCAGTGAGAGAGGTTTCGGGAATTTTTGGTTTTATGCTCCTTACTTTGAGGCGGGAACCATAGATGCTCCCAACTTTGAGGCGGGAACCATAGATGCTCCCAACTTTGAGGCGGGAACCATAGATGCTCCCAACTTTGAGGCGGGAACCATAGATGCTCCCAACTTTGAGGCGGGAACCATAGATGCTCCCAACTTTGAAGGAACATTTTCTTACACCCCCCCCCCCAGTAAGCAGTCCGTAGCAGCTGTCTAACTCCCAGGTACCTATTTATTGCTAGGGCATCAGGGTGAAACAAACCCTACCCACTTGTTTCCGCCATCACCGGGGATCGAACCCGGAACTTTAGGACTAGGAATCCGAAGCGCTGTCCATTCAGCTATCAACGAACCCCAAGAATTTATTCTACTTGGCACAAGCGGCACTTGTCTTCACAGGACCCCCTCCCCCCCCTACTACAGGGAAAGACCACCAACGTAATAATGAACCTCGATCATCTTAATGACCTTCTTTATTGCCGACCTTTACGGTATTATGGGACACCTTCCTGGAGCAGCACTTTGTAGCGGTGGCGGTCACCCTTCCCCTGTCCTAGCCCCATTCTCCTTTCTCTTCTTTTCCTTCCCTTCCTGGTCGGAAGGAGCCGGTCGGCCGAGCGGACAGCATGCGGGACTTGTGATCCTGTGGTCCTGGGTTCGATCCCAGGCGCCGGCGAGAAACAATGGGCAGAGTTTCTTTCACCCTATGCCCCTGTTACCTAGCAGTAAATTAGGTACCTGGGTGTTAGTCAGCTGTCACGGGCTGCTTCCTGGGGGTGGAGGCCTGGTCGAGGACCGGGCCGCGGGGACACTAAAAGCCCCGAAATCATCTGAAGATAACCTTCCTCCTCCCTTCCTCCCCACTACTCTTCTCACCCCAAAATCAAATCAAATCATCTCAAGATAACCCCTACCAAGATACCAAGATAACCTCTTCCTCCTCCACTCCTCTGTGGCCCCCTTCCTCTCCCTGGACTCGTACTGCCTCCTTTAAAAACTCGAGGAATGTGGAGTAAAGGGTTGGATGCTGCCTCAATTAACTGCGTTCTTGGGGATCTGTTTCTTGTGATGGCGCGGCCTTGTCAAGGCCAACTCCGCCGTGTCCTGTGTTGTTTGACACTTCATTTCCCTGCCCTCGCCACATGCTGCTCAGAGACAAATGAGCATTTTCCTATCTTCAAGAACGCAAGGGGGAAAATGAGGGTATTTGACAACTTGTTCCTGCAGGAACGAGAGTCGGCTCCTGGGCCCCCCACCTTCTGGGCTGTTGTTGGTCCATTAAATATGATGGTCCCGACTGTACTTGTTTCCATTACAACTACTTTTGTGTGCACTCGCGCGGGTGAACATTAATACTCTGTCGTTCATAATTGTCTTCTTATAAAGCTTAAAAACTACGCTAATTTATAGGGATACCTGATCAACCAGGCTGTGTGGGGTTCATCCGTCAGGCAGCGAGTAGCCGCGTCCAACAGCCTGGTTGACCAGTCCAGGAGACGCCTGGTCAAAGAGACCAAACATCGGGGAAGTTGATTCCCGGAATCTTTACGGAAATTTCTCACGTTCCCCCTTACCTTACCTTGGAGTTACCTTGGAGTTTTTCCGGGGCTTAGCGTGCCCGCGGCCCGGTCGTCGACCTGGCCTCCTGGATGCTGGACTGATCAACCTTTAACACCTTCACCTGGCCTTCAACACCATTGATGGCCTTGCAATATAAACATTTCACACACATTTTCTACATTTGTTGTTAAGGCAAAATAATTTTTTATCGATTTCTTTCCACAACAATAAAAAACTAGAGGAATAACTCTTTTACAAAGAGCATTATATGGACCTCTGATTTGCGGAGTGGTCCACACAGCCAGCACCATCGTAACTACCGTCGTAACTACCATCGTACCCACCATAGACTACGTGAGGTGGTAGGCACCCACGAGACTTACCAAATTATGCCCACCAGATATACTTTGAAATATCTGGTGGTCATAATTGCCCACCATCAAAGTATATATGGTGAGATATACTTTGATGGTAGACTTAACAACTTAACCTAATAACATAAGAATTAAGGTAATGCAGTATTCCTATATATATCCACACAAACTCATTCAGATGACAAACCTACGCTAGAAGCGACTGTACATATGAGGTGTGCACCCCGGCTGTGTGCACCCCGGCTGTGTGCACCCCGGCTGTGTACACCCACTAACCCAGCCTCCACATACGCACCGGCTGGCCGCCCCCATCAGGGAGCCTCTCAACACTGTTGGGTTACCTGTAAAGAGGAGAGAAAACTATCAGTGAATCCAAGAACATATGAGTACACGAAACTGCACAAGAACATTTTGGCCCATACTTGTATCCTTGATATATCAATCCCCACACACACACACACACACACACGCACACGCACACACACACACACACACACACACACACACACACACACACACACACACACACACACACACACACACACACGCACCCACACACACACACACACGCACCCACACACACACACACACACGCACCCACACAGCCAGAAGCTTTACCTGGAAGTGAGCATTAATTATGGCTGCGAACTGCATCTCCAACACCCTTAATGAAAATATATTGTTGACTTAGTACGATTAGAAGCCACATTAATAAGGGTGGGAAGGTGGGTGAGGGAGTAAAGGGAAGGTAACGGGCCAGGGAGAGTAAAGGGAAGGTAACGAGCCAGGGAGAGTAAAGGGAAGGTAACGAGCCAGGGAGAGTAAAGGGGAAGTAACGAGCCAGGGAGAGTAAAGGGAAAGTAACGAGCCAGGGAGAGTAAAGGGAAGGTAACGAGCCAGGGAGGAACAAGTAACTAGCACCAACAACGAAGGAGAGAGTCAAATAAGGGACTATTATATATACTGTATATATGTAGCTCTGTGATACAGAGGGACATAGACAGGTTACCGTGAGCCATTTTTTATTTTCGCTACTCAGAACAATATGTCCAGGTAGCACGGGCTATGGTGAGCCCGTGAAGCTGGAAGCAGGTGACATTGTTGTTGTTGTTTAAGATTCGCTACTTGGAACAACAAGTTCCAGGTAGCACGGGCTATAGGAGGCCTGGTCGACGACCGGGCCGCGGGGACGCTAAGCCCCGGAAACACCTCGAGGTAAGGAGCCTGGTTGATACCTGGTTGATGGGGTTCTGGGAGTTCTTCTACTCCCCAAGCCCGGCCCGAGGCCAGGCTTGACTTGTGAGTTTGGTCCACCAGGCTGTTGCTTGGAGCGGCTCGCAGGCCCACATACCCACCACAGCCCAGTTGGTCCGGCACTCCTTGGAGGAAACAGTCCAGTTTTCTCTTGAGCTCCTCCCCAACGCCGTGGCAAGGAGCCCGTTGTGAACTTACCCGTAGCAGCTGTCTAACTCCCAGGTTCCTATTTACTGCTAGGTAACAGGAGCATCAGGGCGAAAGAAACTGCCCATTTGTTTCCGTCTCCACCGGTGATCGAACCCGGAACCTCAGGACTACGAATCCCTAGCACTCAGCTGTTAGGCCCCATACTGTCAGGTCGTACTAGAAAATGGCGCCGGCTCGCGAAAGTAAGACTGTCCCGTTTTCTGTTTTGGGTCCTCTGGTAAGTTAGGATAAGGACACTTTAGTACGACAGTTTCTTGACGTTGGGGAACCTCAGGAGGCCGGACTGCTTCTACTGTGGTCTCCAAGTGGACACGTAAAAATATAGACCACGTTCGTCTCCCTTAAGGCGTTTGTGGTGTCGGGAGAGTTTATGGCGGCCTTCTTGGTCTTGTAAACCCCCATTGTGAACATTGTGAACCCCCCCCCATACCTGGAGTATACCTGGACAGGGTTTCCTGAGTTATTATACTCCCCGAACCTGACCTGGGGGGCTGGGGAGGGGCTGGGGAGGGGCTGGGGAGGGCGTGGGGACCAAATGGCTTCCTCAGGCAATAACAAAGTGAGGTGCAGAGGAGCGAGACAGGGCCGTGATTAACCTGCTGTTCAACACACAAATACAATGTCAGAGCGCGTGGCACGGGTACGATGGGATGGAGCCCCGGGGGTGACGGGGAGATGGTGGGGAGGGGGGGAATGGTGGGGGAGGGGGGGAATGGTGGGGGAGGGGGAGATGGTGGGGCCCAAGACTTTTCAACACTCTTCCACTACACATAAGGAGCATAACTGGCCGACCCTCTGACTGTTCAAGAGAGAGCTCGACAAACACCTCCAAAGAATACTTGATCAACCAGGCTGTGATCGATATGTCCAGCCGCGTCCAATAGCCTGGTTGACCAGACGACCAACCTGGAGGCCTGGTCGGAGACCGGAGCGGCGAGGCAGTTCATCCCTGGAAGCTACACTAGGTAGCCACAAGGTAGGCAGCCCGACCTGGAGCCACACTGAGCACACAGCTTCCATAACTTTACTATCTGGAAAAACAGAGCAGTAAGAAGTGACATGATCACCCACGGGATGAACAACCCAGCGGGTTTTCTTCCTATTGGGGAGGGTTGTACATTCTGCTATGGCGGTGTGTCCACTCACAAGATGAGTGGCGCTGCCCAATAAACTCGCCCCTCGGGGCCTGGTTGATACCTGGTTGATACCTGGTTGATACCTGGTTGATACCTGGGCAAAATTTAAAAAAAATTTAAATGATCACCCACACAGATGAGTGTTCGAAGCACGGTGAAAGTCAACAAGGACGAGGGCAGAACATCGGTGCAACTACAAACTCTGAGCATATACAGATCTAGCGGTGTAAGAAAGCACTTCTTGTATTAAGGAAGACGTGATAAGAAACAGGATGGACGGGAGCCATTGTAATAGGCGATTGATTGATTGATGAAGATTAAGCCACCCAAAAGGTGGCACGGGCATGAATAGCCCGTAAGTGGTGGCCCTTTTGAGCCATCACCAGTATCAATAGATGATACTAGAGATCTGTGGAGGTGCGGCTGCACCCAGCGTGACGGGAGATGTCTCCCGTGTACTGGTGGTAATAGGCGACTGGCAGGCGGGGCCCACAGGCTAAAGGTACCTGCTTGATGGGCTTGACTTGTGAGAGTTTGGTCCACCAGGCTGTTGCTTGGAGCGGCCGCAGGCCCACATACCCACCACAGCCCGGTTGGTCCGGCACTTCTCGGAGAAATCTAGTTTCCTCTTGAAGATGTCCACGGTTGATCCGGCAATATTTCTTATCCTCGCTGGGAGGGTGTTGAACAACTGCGGACCTCTGATGTTTATACAGGTTCTCTTATTGTAGGCACTTCTGCTCTTCACTGGTTCTATTCTGCATTTTCTTCCATATCATTCACTCCAGTATGTTGTTATTTTACTGTGTAGACTTGAGACCTGGCCCTCCAGTATTTGATCTCTCTTCCGTCTCCTTTTTAATGAGTACATTTGGAGAGCTTTGAGACGATTCCAATAATTAAGGTGCTTTATCGCGTCTGTGTATGCCGTATTTATGTTCTATGTACTCTGCAAGCACATACTACAAGCATATACAAGTACACAAAAATACACACGAACCAAACCTTTTTAAATTGGAAATGGCAGACTGCATCAAGTAACAAGATGAGAGGCCTGGCGGATCCTTCACACGTGGCCGCACCATCCTGGCTGGGCCGGTAAAGACGCTATTGTCCTGGGACCAGCAGGGACCCCCTCTCACAATACCTGTAATTGTGCCACTCACCATTACCTCTATCGATCACCCTCACATCTCAGCCCAGAGAATCTATAACTCTGCTGGCTGGAGACTTGTGCCGAAGGTTCTTTGCGGGAGATAAATAAGTGTAGAGGGGAGGCTACCTTGCCTTGAAGTTACCTTGAGGTTACCTTGAGTTAATTCCGAGGGTGAATAATTCCGGGGCCCGGTGTCTGACCATGCTGCCTGGTTGACGGTCAGGGCTAACCAGACTGTTGTTGCTCCATGTTATCTTACGCATCAATCACAGCCCAGTTCATAAGGTACATTTTGGAGGTGGACGTCCAGTTCCCTCTTGAAAGTCAAAAAGAAACTTTCAATTCAAATGTTGGAGAACGGGCAGAGATCATTTACTGCTAGAATCACCTCAATAAAACATCTAAAGTATTAGGACCGATTAAAACCTGTATTTTCAAGAGAGCAGGCGGGGTAGATAAATAATAACTTACACGTGGAAAATAATAGAGGGGCTGGTCCCAAACCTGCACACAGAAATAACATCACATGAGACCAGAAGGCATGGCAGGATGTGCAGAATACCCCCGTTGAAGAGCAGAGGTGCAACAGGTACTCTGAGAGAGAACTCTATCAACATCCGAGGCCCGAAACTGTTCAACACGCTTCCACTACACATAAGGGACATAACTGGCCGACCCCTCACAGTGTTCAAGAGAGAACTATCAACATCCGAGGCCCGAGACTATTCAACACGCTTCCACTACACATAAGGGACATAACTGGCCGACCCCTCACAGTGTTCAAGAGAGAACTATCAACATCAGAGGCCCGAGACTGTTCAACACGCTTCCACTACACATAAGGGACATAACTGGCCGACCCCTCACAGTGTTCAAGAGAACTTGATGAACACCTCCAAAGGATTTCTGATCAACCAGGCTGTGACTCATACGTCACGCTGCGAGCAGCTGCGTCCAACAGCCTGGTTGACCAGACAATCAACCAGGAGGCCTGGTCAGAGACCGGGCCGCAGGGACCTTCATCCCCGGAATCAACACAAGGTAACCGCAAGGTAAGGTAAGGTAACCCCCACTGTTGTCGACGGGAAGACAACCTTACACACAACTGAGGCTTTCCGTGTCAGAATTCGGGCCGCTCCAAGCAACAGCCTGGTGGACCAAACTCACAAGTCGAGCCTGGCCTCGGGCCGGGCTTGAGGAGTAAAAGAACTCCCAGAACCCCATCAACCAGGTAACGGTTCTATCGTTATCGTTGAGCGATGAAGTAGTTCACCCCCAAACCAATATTTTTCTCATGATGTCATCTATTCCTTTATTCCTCGTAAGATATCAACCTCCCCCCTCCCCCCCCCCCCGGCCAAAGTTCTCCGTCCCCTCACAATCGGTGATGCCTCATTACCATGAGTCTCGGCCCCCCCCCCTCAATATTGTAAATGCATTTCCCACCTTTATGACTCCATTCATCACCAAACATTTCCACTCTGCTCACCACTTTCATCTTAAAGTCACAGCTTCCCACATGTTTCCCAGCAATTCTTCACTCTCTTAGAGTTTAGAGGTCTTGTGGGGGGGGGATATGTTGGGGTTGGGGGGATGTGTGGGGAGTGGGGGGGATGTGTGGGGAGTGGGGGGGATGTGTGGGGAGTGGGGGGGGATGTGTTGGGGTTGGGGGGATGTGTTGGGGTTGGGGGGATGTGTTGGGGTTGGGGGGATGTGTGGGAGTGGGGGGGATGTGTGGGGAGTGGGGGGGATGTGTGGGAGTGGGGGGGGGGGGCGGTATGAGCGGGAGTGGGGATGTTGTGGTAGTTTTTCTACTCCCCAAGGAAATGTATATGTTTATCTCTCAGAATGTTTGGTAATATGTTTATTGTTTGTGATGTGTGTCTATGTATGTATTAACACGATGTACTGAACGGGGTGAGAATAGCTTGAGCTACCTCATCCCTTTGTGTGTATTTTACCTCAATAAACTTATTTCAATTTCAATTTTTACTCCCCAAGCCGGACCTGAGGCCAGATTTGACTTGAGAGAGCTTGGTCCAACAGGCTGATGCTCGTTGCACCGGCCGACCCCTCGCAGTGTTCACGAGAGAACCTGATAAGCAGCTCAAAGTAACGTAATCCCCCCCCCCTCATGGTAAGAAAAAGTTACCACCCCCTCACTCGAGGTAACCTCAAGGTAGCTTGAAGGTAAGCACGTCAAGGTAGGGTGTTACTGTCGTCCCCCGGGGTAGAAATGTGAGTGCGTCAACCACCATCTCTCTGTTGACTCAAAATTTCCTCGGTAATGTGATTGTTGTGCGGGGTGTGATGATGTATGGAGATGATGATGATGGTGATGATGATGAGGGGGAGGAGGAGCGGCAGCAGGGGCGGGAGGAGCAGCAGGATGAGGAGCAGCAGCAGGATGAAGAGCAGCAGCAGGACGAGGAGCAGCAGCAGGACGAGGAGCAGCAGCAGGACGAGGAGCAGCAGCAGGACGAGGAGCAGCAGCAGGACGAGGAGCAGCAGCAGGATGAGGAGCAGCAGCAGGATGAGGAGCAGCAGCAGGATGAGGAGCAGCAGCAGGACGAGGAGCAGCAGCAGGATGAGGAGCAGCAGCAGAAGGGGGGGGGGGCTGGAGGAGGAGCGGCAGCAGGGGCAGCTGGGGGGAAGAGCTGGAAGAGGAGCGGCAGCAGCAGGGGCTGGAGGAGGAGCGACAGCAGCACCAGCAGTGGTGGTGGTGGTGGTGGTAACGATCATGGCGACCGCTCCATCAAACGCCCCAGCTCAGAGGCGCTGGCCCTGTCTAGTTATCTCCATTATCAACCATGCTATCTTCACTGCCGTGTGATTTGCCAGGCTGTTGGAGCTTGGAGCGTGTAAGATACGGTATCCTCTCGCCTGGTGAGGCGGGGCCATTGATGCGGGTTCGACCCCACAGCACTCCATGCTCCAGCAACCTACGACGCTGCCCTCCTTATATTTTACTGGTCAACACAAACTCCTGACATGTCAACAATCTATGCATGAAGGTTATTATATTTGATGGTGCGTGGTGGTGGTGCTGTGGTTGGTGCTGTGGTGGGTGCTGGTGGTGGGTGCTGGTGGTGGGTGGTGGTGGTGCTGTGGTGGTAGTGGGTGGTGGTGGGTGCTGTGGTGGTAGTGGGTGGTGGTGGGTGCTGTGGTGGTAGTGGGTGGTGGTGGGTGCTGTGGTGGTAGTGGGTGGTGGTGGGTGCTGTGGTGGTAGTGGGTGGTGGTGGGTGCTGGTGGTGGGTGCTGGTGGTGGGTGCTGTGGTGGTAGTGGGTGGTGGTGGGTGCTGTGGTGGTAGTGGGTGGTGGTGGGTGCTGGTGGTGGGTGCTGGTGGTGGGTGCTGTGGTGGTGGTGGGTGGTGGTGGTGCTGTGGTGGTAGTGGGTGGTGGTGGGTGCTGGTGGTGGGTGCTGGTGGTGGGTGCTGTGGTGGTAGTGGGTGGTGGTGGGTGCTGTGGTGGTGGTGGGTGGTGGTGGGTGGTGGTGGGTGGTGGTGGGTGGTGGTGGTGCTGTGGTGGTGGTGGGTGGTGGTGGTGCTGTGGTGGTAGTGGGTGGTGGTGGGTGGTGGTGGGTGGTGGTGGGTGGTGGTGGTGCTGTGGTGGTAGTGGGTGGTAGTGGGTGGTGGTGGGTGGTGGTGGGTGGTGGTGGTGCTGTGGTGGTAGTGGGTGGTGGTGGGTGGTGGTGGGTGGTGGTGGTGCTGTGGTGGTAGTGGGTGGTGGTGGGTGGTGGTGGGTGCTGTGGTGGTAGTGGGTGGTGGTGGGTGCTGGTGGTGCTGTGGTGGTAGTGGGTGCTGGTGGTGCTGTGGTGGTAGTGGGTGGTAGTGGGTGGTGGTGGGTGGTGGTGGGTGCTGGTGGTGCTGTGGTGGTAGTGGGTGGTGGTGGGTGGTGGTGGGTGCTGTGGTGGTGGTGGGTGGTGGTGGGTGCTGTGGTGGTAGTGGGTGGTGGTGGGTGCTGGTGGTGCTGTGGTGGTAGTGGGTGGTAGTGGGTGGTGGTGGGTGGTGGTGGGTGGTGGTGGGTGCTGGTGGTGCTGTGGTGGTAGTGGGTGGTGGTGGGTGCTGGTGGTGCTGTGGTGGTAGTGGGTGGTAGTGGGTGGTGGTGGGTGGTGGTGGGTGGTGGTAGTGGGTGGTGGTGGGTGGTGGTGGGTGGTGGTGGTGCTGTGGTGGTAGTGGGTGGTGGTGGGTGCTGGTGGTAGTGGGTGGTGGTGGGTGGTGGTGGGTGGTGGTGGTGCTGTGGTGGTAGTGGGTGGTGGTGGGTGCTGGTGGTGCTGTGGTGGTGGTGCTTACCCACCGGCACTTGCCTACTGATGCATACCTTACCAAACGGTTTCCTTGCGGTGATTCCGGGGGTAAAGGTCCCCGCGGCCCGGTCTCTGACCAAGCCTCCTGGTTGAAGGTCTCGTCAATCACAAATTCTTGTATGAATCACAGCCTGGTTGATCAGATTTAACAGCTACTATTGGAAATTGAGGGCCATCATTCTATCCCCCCCGGCCTACTAGCCATGTTTCACCTGATGCTTTATAGGTCGACTATCCTCACGTTAGAATTCATTGTCGAATATGTCAGGTTGTGTAGTGAAGTATCCTAGACTGTCGTGATGACGGAGTCGTGGAGGAAGGATTAATAATAATTCCATGGTTATGAGAGGATAATTGTTACATAGTGGAGATTGTATATTAAGGGTTCCAAGGTAGATAAGGGGCAGTAGTCCAATGGTTCCATGGTATAAAGGCGATAGAGATAGTAAACATGGAGGATTTTCAAATATGCATGTCACATTTGACCAGAAGGCATGGCAGGATGTGCAGAATACCCCCGTTGAAAAGCAGAGGTGCAACAGGTACTCTGAGAGAGAACTATCAACATCAGAGGCCCGAGACTGTTCAACACGCTTCTACTACACATAAGGGACGTAACTGGCCGACCCCTCACAGTATTCAAGAGAGAACTTGACACTTCCAAAGGATATCTAATCAACCAGGCAATGATTCATAACGTCAGGTTGCAAGCAGCTGCTTCTAACAGCCTGGTTGTCCAGACCACCAACCAGGAGGCCTGCCCGCAGGGAAGTTGATCCTCGGAGCCAACGCAAGGTATGAGAGGTACATTGTTAATTTTATGCAGTTGCTCGGGAAGCCTAGACTACATTAAGCGTTACAGCGCCTGTATCAAACTGAGATTACCATCCTGCGGGATAGTTTTACGTAAAGGATCATGTAATGTGCCAGCCCTGTCAAACTTTGGGGAGGATTACAACGATCACCACAAGATGGCATGAGTGCCAACCTCCAGGTATCTCATACCGGCGAACGGCCTTAGGGACCTACCCATTAGATACAAAGGGTCTAATGGGTAGATATTTAATAATGGACTGTTGGCAAATGCGACCAAGTATCTGTTCAAAGCGTACTGAGTCACATTTGCCAACTATTCCTCACTCATGACGAGTGACGAGGAATAGTCTGGCGATATTACTGCCAGAAATTCTCTTTTCCTGACTACCTCTGAGCGCCATTTCACCAATTTGTAGGTGGCCAACAGCCCACAGAGATTATCTTGGGCGTAAAAGCAACGACACCCAGCTGACATGCATCACCCTTGACGAGGTGTGGGTTCCCTCAGCGGGTGAAGCACCAGCGAGAGGGGCGTCCAAATGAACTGAACCGGATTACTGGCCATACTCCTCATCTGCACAGGGGCAGGAAGGGCCAGTCAGTTATCATCAAATTTGCAGATATATTCCTACCATGTAAATGGTTCCCAGACGGGACGAAAGTTTAATTTGTGGGAAAGGGGTTCACAGATACTACCATCTGACAACTTACCAACTTACCACGAAGCCTCATAAGCAAAACTGAGACAGTGACAAGCGAACGATTCTCACGCCTCTCTAAGGTAACCCGCCTTAACACTTTTTGGATGACTAGCTTAACTATACGGCTTTTAACACTGCCGTAATTACAAAGGATTCCAGGAGTTCTAAACAAGAAACTTGGGCATGAGTTTGCATGCATATCTTGCCATCAATATCAAGTATCCACGTTCTGTCTTTTAACGTCTACCTTACCTTCTTGTTTACCTCATGTTGGTTCCGGTGACCACCGTCCCCGCGGCCCGGTCTCGGACCAGACCTCCTGATTGGTCGTCTGGTCAACCAGGCTGTTAGACGCAGCTGCTCGTAGCCTGACTTACGACTCTCAGCCTGGTTGATCAGGTACCGGACAAAAATAACTCATCATCCATTGAACATTATTCTGTACCTATCATCTCATGATGAGTACTTGAAGACTCAATCTTGAGTACCTCAAGACTCAATCTTGAGTACCTGAAGACTCAATCATCTCATCTCAAGGTAACCTATCTGAGAACCAATTAACTCAACAAGGAATTGGAACCCACACGAGCGCCGGTGTCCCGTTAACTACAAGCTCAGGGGTGACTCAGGATAATATTAGCAGTCAACACAAAGGCAGGAGAGACAAGCTGCCGGCGAGCTTGTAAAGCACGAGAGGATATATGTCGACACAGAATTCTGCAGTATGGACTAAAATTATATAATGTGTTGGTGAGTGCATTGTCGTGCTGTACACAATGTGTTACTTCCGGCCACTGGTCCACCCATGCTGCTGTGTCCACTCCCAGGCACTCCTGTGTCACCTGGTCCACCCATGCTGCCGTGTCCACTCCCAGGCACTCCTGTGTCACCTGGTCCACCCATGCTGCTGTGTCCACTCCCAGGCACTCCTGTGTCACCTGGTCCACCCATGCTGCTGTGTCCACTCCCAGGCACTCCTGTGTCACCTGGTCCACTCCCAGGCACTCCTGTGTCACCTGGTCCACTCCCAGGCACTCCTGTGTCACCTGGTCCACTCCCAGGCACTCCTGTGTCACCTGGTCCACTCCCAGGCACTCCTGTGTCACCTGGTCCACCCATGTTGCCGTGTCCACTCCCAGGCACTCCTGTGTCACCTGGTCCACCCATGCTGCTGTGTCCACTCCCAGGCACTCCTGTGTCACCTGGTCCAGCCATGCTGCTGTGTCCACTCCCAGGCACTCCTGTGTCACCTGGTCCAGCCATGTTACTGTGTCCACTCCCAGGCACTCCTGTGTCACCTGGTCCACCCATGCTGCTGTGTCCACTCCCAGGCACTCCTGTGTCACCTGGTCCACCCATGCTGCTGTGTCCACTCCCAGGCACTCCTGTGTCACCTGGTCCAGCCATGCTGCCGTGTCCACTCCCAGGCACTCATGTGTCACCTGGTCCAGCCATGTTGCTGTGTCCACTCCCAGGCACTCCTGTGTCACCTGGTCCAGCCATGCTGCTGGTACAACACAGTACGACTATTTTTTCTGTTAGGTTATCTTGAGATGATTTCGAGGCTTAGCGTCCCCGCGGCCCGGTCCTCGAAAAGACCTCCTTTTCGTTACACACCCCCAGGAAGCAGCCCGTAGCAGCTGTCTAACTCCCAGGTACCTATTTACTGCTAGATGAACAAGTGCATCAGGGTAAAAGAAACTCTGTCCACTTGTTTCCACCTCTACTGGGGATCGAACCCGGAAACTTAGAACTACGAATCTCGAGCACTGCCCACTTGGCTGTCAGGCCCCTTGGCCTATTATGATGAACCCATAAACCCACTGTAGATTGACAACCTAAATGTGATGAACATGACCCCCAACTTCGACGGACATCCCAGCGGTGACCCTAACATGACTGGCTGTGATTCGTACGTCAGGCTGCGAGCAGCCGCGTCCAACAGCCAGGTTGACCAGTCCAGCAACCAGGAGGCCTGGTCGACGACCGGGCCGCGGGGACGCTAAGCCCCGGAAGCACCTCAAGGTAAGGTAGGTAAGGACTTTAAAGGAGCCATAGACAGCATGCATGTCCATACACTCAGCCCTAGGCAAAGGCTCCTGGATCTCCATATTTATCAAAAATGATTCAAAACCACTAACGCAAGCCCTGAGCATCATGTGGAATTGTAGCCTAGATACTTATGTTATCCCCGACACACTTACAGCACCGGAGTTCGCGCCCCTCCACGAAGGAAATAAAATAGAACTAAACAAAAAATTATACTTCGATATAACCAACATCACACATCATAAAAATCTTTTAAAGTGTGCAAGGGAATCAATGATCACAAAACAGAGTCACGTCTACTTTATCTTACCTTGTGACTACCTTCTGTAGCTTCCCGGGATCAATAGCTCCGAGGCCCGGTCTCCGACCATACCTGGAGAGAGTTCTGCGAGTTGTTCTACTCCCCGAGCCCGGCCTGAGGCCAGGCTCGACTTGTAATAACTTGGTCCAACAGGCTGTTGATTGGAGTGGCCCGAAGGCCTACATATCCACTACAGCCTGGTTGATCCGGCACTTCTTGCAAGACCTTATCTAAGTGCCTTATATCCACCTTTGTTCCAGTAATATTTCTAATGCTTGCAGGGAGGTGTTGAACAGCTGTGGACCTCTGATGTTCATAGAGTGAACTCTGATGGTGCCTATGGCACCTCTACTCCTCACTGGTTCTATTCTGCATTTCCTTCCGTATCTTTCGCTCCAGTATGTTGTTATTCTACTGTGCAAATTGGGGCCTGGCCATCCAGTATCTTTCATGTATATATTATTTGATATCTCGTCTCCTTTCCAAAGAGTACATTTTGAGAGCTTTGAGACGGTCCCAAAAATTTAGATGCTTTATCGTTTCTATGCGTGCCTTATATGTTCTCTGTAGTACCCCCCCCCCCCCACGCACCACAACCAGTAGCCCCCCCCCCCCCCCTGCACCACAACCAGTAGCCCCCCTGCACCACAACCAGTAGGCCCCCCCTGCACCACAACCAGTAGCCCCCCTGCACCACAACCAGTAGCCCCCCTGCACCACAACCAGTAGCCCCCCCCCCTGCACCGTCACCCCCATGCCTCCTCTCCCAGACTGAAATATCATCCCCAAGGGCTGGTTCATTGTGCTCTGATGCCGACCGCAGACACACAATCTCCCACGTGAATGAAGCTCACTCATTTGTTTTGATTCAGAGGAAGCGAGGCCCAGACAACTTGTGGCGAGATTAACAATCGTTCACAAAGATTAACCCTCCCACACTCGCTAACTACCCCGCACCACCATTAATCACCATTCACCATCACTCTCTGGGTTGGTCTGGTGGATTTTAGGGACTATAACCAATATTGGTTGGCTTACTTAGCCAATATAACAACCTCACGATAACCCTAACACCGCCATAGTAATATTTCACTTGAGGTTATCTTGAGATGATTTCGGGGCTTTAGTGTCCCCCGCGGCCCGGTCCTCGACCAGGCTTCCACCCCCAGGAAGCAGTCCGTGACAGCTGACTAACACCCAGGTACCTATTTTACTGCTAGGTATCAGGGGCATAGGGTGAAAGAAACTCTGCCCATTGTTCCTCGCCGGCGCCCGGGATCGAACCCTAGACCACAGGATCACAAGTCCAGCGTGCTGTCCGCTCGGCCGACCGGCTCCCTAAAGATAGGGAGCTTGCTTATCCTTGTTTATCCAATATAATACATGGGTACGCTAATTTACCGACCTTTAAGTTACCTTCAGGTCTTACCTGGATCTTACCTGGAGAGGGTTCTGAAGTTCTCCAGAGAAGTGTATTACAATCTATATCAAACTGACATTTCAGGCATCAAGTGAGCGACATATGGGCCATAGTAAATAAGATGCTTCATGAAGACAAGTTGCAGTACCTACGCTATGGAAACATAGGCGGATAGCTCACTGTGGAGCTATCGTGTAAAGACACACGTGTTAATGGATAGAACACAGACTCGAGTTCTATTCTCTATTGATGCACCCTCCTGCTTGATACCTGCTTGATGGGGTTCTGGGGGTTCTTCTACTCCCCAAGCCCGGCCCGAGGTCGAGGCCTGGTCGACGACCGGGCCGCGGGGACACTAAGGCCCGGAAGCACCTCAAGGTAACCTCAAGGTAAGGCGGTCAGGCTCGACTTGAGAGAGTTTGGTCCACCAGGCTGTTGCTTGGAGCGGCCCGCAGGCCCACATACCCACCACAGCCCGGCTGATCCAGAACTTCTCTTAGAAAACCGTCCAGTTTTCTCTTGAAGATGTCCACGGTTGTTCCGGCAATATTTCTTATAGTCGCTGAACTCCCTCCATGACCCTGCTGGACTACAAGGCCCTGTTCCCTACCGTTAGAGCCGAGCACATGTGTGTGTACCTAACCTAAAGGATAGATTGTATCAGAGGGCATCTAACAGCCTGGCTGACCAGGGCATAAGTAGGATGTTACCTTACGATGGTTCCGAGGATCAGCGTGCCTGCAGCCCGGTCTCTGACCAGATCTGGTCAACGAGACTACTGGAGGCGGCTGGTAACGTGGCAACATTACCTTGCCCCGCTTGTCAAGCCAACGTCAAGATATAACTACCGCTGGTCCACAAAACAAGCCTCACAGAATAATTTTGGTTTACCAACGCACAGCTACGCACTTTCAGTCTTCCTCGCCAGGTCATCAAATTATCAAAACGTTATCTGATTAACAGGGCGATGACTCGTACATTAGACTGTGATAAATCCACTCGATAAAACATCTAAATTATTTACTTGTGTAAAGGAGGAAATGTATATGTTTATCTCTCAGAATGTTTGGTACTATGTTTATTGTTTGTGATGTGTGTCTATGTATGTATTAACACGATGTACTGAACGGGGTGAGAATAGCTTGAGCTACCTCATCCCTTTGTGTGTATTTTACCTCAATAAACTTATTTCAATTTCAATTTCAATTCTATATTATTGGGATTAATTAAATGTTCTAAATCTGTATTCTCTTGAGCGCAGGTCAGAGAAATACATAATAATTTACACACACACACACATATATATATATATATATATATATATATATATATATATATATATATATATATATATATATATATATATATATATATATATTTGCAAATAGAATATTATTTACACTTTACAATTTATTTACACTTAAATTTGCAAATAGAATATTATTTACACTTTACAATTTATTTACACTTAAATTTGCAAATAGAATAACATACTCGAGCGAAAGATACGGAAGGAAGTGCAGAACAGAACCAGTGAAGAGTAGGTGTTATAGGCACAATCAGAGAACACTGGACATCAGAGGTCAACAGCTGTTCAACACCCTCCTAGCAAGCATTAGAAATATTGCTGGAACAGAGGTGGATATCTTCAAGAGGCCCTTAGATAAGTTCTTACAAGAAGTGCTGGATCAACCTGACTGTAGTGGATATGGGGACCTGCGGGCCGCTCCAAGCAACAGCCTGGTGGACCAAGTTATCACAAGTCGAGCCTTGCCCCAGGCCGGGATTGGGGAGTATAAAAACTCCCGAAACCCTCTCCAGGTATGATCCAGGTATGGAAAATAGTTGAGGGACTGGTGTAAAAACTGTACACAGAAATAACACCACCTGAAACCAATGGGCATGGCAGGATGTGCAGAATACCTCCGTTGAAAAGCAGAGGTGCAACAGGTACTCTTAGAGAGAACTCTATCAACATCAGAGGCCCGAGACTGTTCAACACGCTTCCACTACACATAAGACATAACTGGTCCGTCTCTCTGTGTTTAAGGGAGAACTTCATAAACACCTCCAAAGAATATCTGATCAACCAGGCTGTGATTCATACGGATCCAACAGCCTGATTGATTAGACGACCAACTGGGAGGCTGGTCAGAGATCGAGCCACGGGGACGTTGATCCTTGGAACAGCACACCACACACACACACACTAGCTACCACAAGGTTGCTTGTAGCCACTTTGTGGTAGCCACAACGGCGACCTTGACTACGGGACATTTCCTACTGAGCATATGAATCGAAATCCATGCCCGAGTGTAGCTCTGATCAGCTAGACCCTTGTTGTTTGCAGTAAATATTTGGCATTGCGTTTTTGTTAACATCTGCAATTCCTCCCGTAATGATCCTAGACATTATGAAACAAAACATTTATTCTAAATCTCCCCACCTAATATTATCCCTCGCACTGTCACTAACACGTCTGGGGTCAGCCAGAGGCTGAAGGCCCGCGCAAGACTATCCCTTAATAAACTGTATAGTTGTTACCTGATGACGTCTTCAAGGGTGTTACAAGAGACCAGTCTTTCCCCCTCTGATCTTATCTTGTCCGCGACATGTTTCTTCTCTTCCTCCCCTTCTTCCCTTTCTTCGTTGCTGCTTCCCTTTCCTCTCTTTCTTCCCTTATCTTTCGCATTTCTTTATTCCCTTTCTCCTCTTCTGTTCTACACAAGTATCTCCTCGGCCATCCCTTCCTTTCTATTCATGGTACCTTTCCCTCCCTCTCCCCTCTTCTCCCAAATACATTTCTTCAATCCTCACATCCCCCCCACCCATATTATCCCCCCCCCCGCCTGTCGCCACTTCCCTTCCATACTTATCGCCCCTACCTCCCCTACTACCCAACCGTCACTCCCTCCCCCTGCCCCTACACCCTCAGGCGACGTCATGAGCCATCCAACAAAACACAAGGCCAGTAATGAAGCCACAAATTCCGCCTGTGGCTGTAGTCAACTTTGGAGATAATGTGGAGACACGCCGGGCGCTTCCTCGCTAATGTTGAGCATAACCTCCCTCCACACCCCTGTTCTCACCTCCCTCTGGAGGGTGTCAGGAGAAGGGAAGGGAGGAGAATAATAAGGAATGCGGAGGTGAGAGGATGAGGGAGGGTGGTGGATAAGGAAGGGAAGGTGACAGGCGGATTAAATACAGACTAGATTGAAAGTAGAATGGCAGGTTTTGCTGGTCAGGTGCGTGCTCGGGCGGGCTGAGGCAAGCAGGCAGGGAGAAGGCCGGGGAACAGACAGCCAGCATAAGAAACATCTTGAGGAGTGTCGGCCAAGCGAGTACAGCCGTTATCAAATTCCACACACACCTCTTCGTGAAGACTGCCGGACGGCCTCCTTCAGTCTTAATGCCACCACACGTTATGCTCCCTGTGTGTACCCCCCCCCCCTCACAGGCTGTGTGTACCCCCCTCACAGGCTGTGTGTACCCCCCCTCACAGGCTGTGTGTACCCTCCCCCCTCACAGGCTGTGTGTACCCCCCCTCACAGGCTGTGTGTACCCCCCCCTCACAGGCTGTGTGTACCCCCCCTCACAGTCTGTGTGTACCCCCCCTCACAGGCTGTGTGTACCCCCCCCCCTCACAGGCTGTGTGTACCCCCCCCCCTCACAGGCTGTGTGTACCCTCCCCCCCTCACAGGCTGTGTGTACCCTCCCCCCCTCACAGGCTGTGTGTACCCCCCCTCACAGGCTGTGTGTACCCCCCCCCCCCTCACAGGCTGTGTGTACCCTCCCCCCCCACAGTCTGCGTAGGGCAACCGACACTCTTCAACAGTGAAAAATAATAACTATTAAGCTTAAAAGTGTTGAAACGTGATCGTTGAGTCTAGCGTTCACATTCTGCCCCCTCCCCCTCCGCTGTGCGCTGTGCACACACTTCCGCCACCATCGCTCTACAGCAACACTCAGTTATTGCATGTCTTCACAACATTCATCATTCACTACACATCTTGGGTATCACTTCGGTCACAACTTCCAGGAGGATACTAATAACCAGCTGTACTAGTTGACCAGACCACACACTAGAAGGTGCAGGGACGACGACGTTTCGGTCCGTCCTGGACCATTCTCAAGTTGATTGTGGTGAGGGTTGTTGTTGTTGTTGTTGTTGTTGTTTTTGATTCAGCTACTCAGAACAAAAGTTCCAAGTAGCACGGGCTGTGGTGAGCCCGTAGTGGACTTACCTGGCACAGGAGCAGGGCTATGTATGTGTGTGTGATGAGGAAGATTGATTGATTGATAAAGATTAAGCCACCCAAGAGGTGGCACGGGCATGAATAGCCCGTAAAATGATGAGGAAGTAGATGCAGGCAATAAATAGGCAAGAGCGGCGAGGAGCAAAGTAAGATGTATTAGAGGGGATAGTAGTAGGAATAAGCTTTACTAATGCCGTTCAACTATACCCAAGTTATCACAGGTCGAGCCTGGCTCCAGGCCGGGCTCGGCGAGTAGAACAACTCCCGAAACCCTCTCCAGGTATGCTCCAGGTACCCCTCTCCACACCTCACTGCTCAAAACCCGCCCCCCAATTTATAATACAGCTTTATTATACAGCTACGCTGAAGCGAGACGGAATGCGGTCGTCTATTGCATTTCCTGCTCTTCTCCCCCCACGATCATCTTCCTCTATTTTACCCACACCCTACACCCTACCTCCCCTTTCCAATAGTGTGCTTTACAATCCCCCCCCCCCCCCAGTGTAAATTACAGGTGTGTTGTGCTACAGTTCTCCTGGTTGTGGGAACAATTAGAGCCACAATGGCCCGGGCGCTCGAGGGATACAGTGAGTGTTCTCATCACATTTTCTAGGTCAACAATTTCACCAGACTATGATCGCACGAGGGGAGGGAGGACTCGGGACTCACAGGGACGCTGGATGTCCTCATTACCGTGGAGGATGAGGTGGTGATGTCAGCACAAGTTCCCTGTTGATGTCCCGCGGATTGTCAGCATGACGCGTGTCAACATAACGAGTGCCAGAAGTGTTGTGTCACTTGAAATGTCTGTTGAAACGACAGCAGGAGTGCCTGCAGGTGCCAGATAGTGTCAGGAGTGTCAAGCCTTCTCTCTAGAGCCCTCCCTTACCTTGGGTTACCATGAAGTGGTACCTGGTTGATGGGGTTCTGGGAGTTCTTCTACTCCCCAAGCCCGGCCCGAGGCCAAGCTTGACTTGTGGAGTTTGGTCCACCAGGCTGTTGCTTGGAGCAGCCCGCTCCAAGGATTAGTGTCCTCGCGGCCCGGTCTCTTAACCGGGTTGGCGGTTTGGTTGATCAGGCTGTTGGGCGTAGCAGCACACAGTCTGACGTGGGAATAGGCCGGTTGAACAGGTACGCGTTGCAGGCATTTATTAAGTTTCTTCTTGAACGTTGCAAGAATACGAAGGCGATACTTCCAGGAACCCCCCCCCCCCTACAATGTGTCTAGTGCTGGTTAAGTTGGATATTTCCAACATCCCAGTATTAACCCCTAGTACGTTAAGAGGTAATTCTTGTACTAGACTTAATAATTTACCAATACTACTCACCAGTAGTGTAACAACATTAATTCTTATTATTCTACAACGTCGTTATGCCAAATGTTTCCCGACCACCAGGCCTCCTGGTTGCTGTTTGACCAGTCCAGCAACCAGGAGGCCTGGTCGACGACCGGGCCGCGGGGACGCTAAGCCCCGGAAGCACCTCAAGGCAACCTCAAGGTAAGGTATCCATGGCGCATAGTGTCAGCCGATCAACTCGTGAGAATAATTTCCACATATTCACGTATTGAATTAAATCCAATCTAACCTTGCATTATTTATTAAGGAATAACGACTGGTTAATAGACTCATTTCTAGTTAATAATTATATCGCCGTTTATTGGAAATATTTTATACAGTTAAGATCAGCTGTTGTTGTAAACAAAGCGATGAACTGAATTTCCACTCTGAATATTTCTCGTCCATTTAACGTCATTCTATTTAAATTATTTGCACAGCGGGAAACAATTTGCTGTTATATAAAACACATTATTATGAAGTAATTTAACGTCAACGTCGTCTCCATCCATTCGGAACGTTGAATAAATTATTACGATTTAATTTCAACACTGGGGGCTATTAGAGACTTGGGCAGAGATGGCCGCCATTAGCATCAGGTGTTCAGGAGCTGGGTTTATCATCGATTAAATAGAGGAGCATCCGTCTACCAACGAGCTTCAGATCGATCCCCACAGCTTCCACAGTTTATGGACACCGCGTTCGGCAGGACAGAGTACCAGTGATTCATTAATTTTGGCCATATTATATTATGATGCTGGTGTCTTGTCGTTACGCAGTTCAACATCCCCCTAACCCACGTGAGTGGCCTTCCTACTCCCAATTCCATTTAGATTTCATGATTTAATGTATGAACATATAGTTAGGAGTAGAAATTATATATGATTCGCCTTTCAGCGTGGAGTTAACTTCAAGAGAGACGCAATTCCTCCAGTACAGTCACGTGTCTTTAGAGATAGCCAACTCGGACGGGATCAAACGTGTCATGGCTGCTGGACGAAATCTACGGTCACCTTTGGCAGCTAAGCCGTTTCAATCTCCATATTGTAAGTTAGCCAATTAACCCATTTCATTGATTTAATATTTTATGAACCTTTTAATTCAATAATATGAGTATACTAACATTATAAATTTATCCCCAAAAGGAAGTGTCAGGGATTAACTCTAAATTTAATAGAAATATTACAGTTCATTTCTCTAAAATTATTTTGATTATATTGTTGAATATATTATATGAGATCCTTAGATCACTGGTTCTCTGATTCTTTAATCTGTTACCTAGCAGTAAAATAGGTACCTGGGTGCTAGTCAGCTGTCACGCGCTGCTTCCTGGGGGTGGAGGCCTGGTCGAAGACCGGGCCGCGGGGACACTAAACCCCCAAATCATCTCAAGATAACCTCAAGATAACCATTGTGATGGGATCCCTGGATTTAAAAATTCTCGTAATCCATCTTATAATTTTTCTGGCTGACGCAATATTTGCTTGGTTATGCTGGAGGTGGAGAAATTGCTGAGCAGGAAAGCGTGCAAATGTCTTTGCTGCTAGAATCCACTCAATAACATTATATTATTGGGACCGCTTAACAAATTGAATATTTTTACTAAACTCTACACCAAGATGTAGAGTGTACTCTACACACTCTGCAGCGCCCAAACACAACCACTCCTCCCAGCCCAACCAGTCCGGTGACAAGCCCGAAAAGGTGATGCACTTGGTTCAAGCCCAAGGTCTCTTCCAGCTACAAGCGCTTCCTCTCTAAGACTGTTCTTCAGCTGTGCCCACTTCCCTGCTCGACCCCCGGGTCTCTGGTGTTGTCTTGGATTTGATTCGCTGCCACTCAGCAACCCTCCAGCCACAACCCCCCCCCCTCCCACCCCACACTCATGCACCCGATGATAACCATTACTATTCAACGCCATATTTCAGTTTAATAAGGTGTCGCCCGCCGTCTCTCCAAGATAATGTATCCATTCCTTGCCCTCGTCTCGTTGCCTTGCGCCCCGTTATTGTCTCACCATTGTTCCAGATATACTCGCCCTCAATATATTACCAACGTTATTCTCACCTCACCCTGGCATCCTGTGTATTGTCTGTACCTTCTCTCCAGCGTTTTCTCAACTGTGTATTGTCTACCTTCCTTTTATGTTTAGTCTCTCATCGCTTCCTTTCCTCCACTACACTTCCCTAACACTCTCTCTCGTGTTTACCTGTACTTTACCTGTGGTCGGGTTCGACAATTATCCTACTTCCGCGGCCCGAGACCCAGGCTTCTCTGGCGATACCATGAGCGCGGTCAGGCTAAGCGGTTAGCACGCTGGACTTGTGATCCTGCGTTCGACCCCGGACGCCGGCGAGAAACAATGGGCAGAGCTTCTTTCACCCTATACCTGGTTAATGGGGTTCTGGGAGTTCTTCTACTCCCCAAGCCCGGCCCGAGGCCAGGCTTGACTTGTGAAAGTTTGGTCCACCAGGCTGTTGCTTGGAGCGGCCCGCAGGCCCACATACCCACCACAGCCCGGTTGGTCCGGCACTCCTTGGAGGAATAAATCTAGTTTCCTCTTGAAAATGTCCACGGTTGTTCCGGCAATATTTCTTATGCTTGCTATGCCCCTGTTACCTAGCAGTAAAATAGGTACCTGGGTGTTAGTCAGCTGTCACGGGCTGCTTCCTGGGGGTGGAGGCCTGGTCGAGGACCGGGCCGCGGGGACACTAAAAAGCCCCGAAATCATCTCAAGATAACCTCAAGATAAGAAGGTTTGCAGTGGCCCACGGGCTCTCATGGGCGATATAATCGGGGCGGTTGGACACACCCCGCCGGCACCTTCCCATATGCCTCTGCAACACCACCTCCACTTGTGTTCCAGCAATATTTCTTATATTTGGTGTTTGTGTTGAAGAGCCGTGTGCCTCTCATGTTTAGTGTTCTCTGTTGTGTCTTTGGCATCTACACGTGGAAAATACTGGAGGGCCAGGTCCCAAATCTACACAGTAAAATAACAACGTACTGGAGTGAACGATATGGAAGAAAATGCAGAATAGAACCAGTGAAGAGCAGAGGTGCCATAGGCACAATCAGAGAACACTGTATAAACATCTGAGGTCCGCGGTTGTTCAACGTCCTCCCAGCGAGTATAAGAAATATTGCCGGAACAACCGTGGACATCTTCAAGAGAAAACTGGATGATTTTCTCCAAGGAGTGCCGGACCAACCGGGCTGTGGTGGGTATGTGGGCCTGCGGGCCGCTCCAAGCAACAGGTGCTCCAACCAGGTTTGGCCTGGTGGACCAAACTCTCACAAGTCAGGCCGGACTTGGGGAGTAGAAGAACTCCCAGAACCCCATCAACCAGGTATCTACTCTTCACTGGGGAACCTCTATTCTTCACTGGGAAACCTCTACTCTTCACTGGTTGATACCTGGTTGATGGGGTTCTGGGAGTTCTTCTACTCCCCAAGCCCGGTCCGAGGCCAGGCTCGACTTGTGAGAGTTTGGTCCACCAGGCTGTTGCTTGGAGCGGCCCGCAGGCCCACATACCCACCAAGCCCGGTTGGTCCGGCACTCCTTGGAGGAATAAATCTAGTTTCCTCTTGAAAATGTCCACGGTTGTTCACTGGGAAACCTCTACTCTTCACTGGGAAACCTCTACTCTTCACTGGGTATATTCACTATTCCTCGCCCTATATTCCCCCCAGTAAGTTATTTTATTGTGCATATTTGGGAACTGAACGAGTATTTTCCATGTAAATATTACATGATAGCCTATCTCTCTCTCGTCTCCATTTCATCATATTTTCTAAAATTTAATATTATCTCTTTACTTCTATCTTTTCTCATTCCTCCCTTCCACTTTTGTCCCTCCTATTACTGTTATTTTCCCTCGTTCCTCCTTCACATTACTGTTCCCTTCCTTCGTTCCTCTCTCCCACTTAACATCTCTCGTTCCTCCCTCCTGGTTTTTGCACTGCTCGTACAATCTTGCTTTATTTGTATTTTTCTGGTGCAGTGAAATGCTGATGTGTGAAGCCTATTGTTAGGGGGTCCTGAGGTTCCGGGTTCGATCCCCGGTGGAGGCGGAGACAAAAGGGCAAAATGTTTCTTTCACCCTGATGTCCCAGTTACCTAGCAGTAAATAGGTACCTGAGAGTTAGACAGCTGCTACGGGCTGCTTCCTGGGGGTGGAGGCCTGGTCGAGGACCGGGCCGCGGGGACACTAAAGCCCCGAAATCATCTCAAAGTCCCGAAAGATAACCTCAAGGGGTGGGAACGGTTCAGCAGCGCCCTCTGTGTTTGGAAACGCTTCGGGGTGAGTCTTAGCTCCTGAGCCCCTGCTCCCTCACCTCCCTGTTACTAATCGTGTTGGTATTTACTCTGAAAACTGCAAGAAATTAGCTTCAATCACCTCGAATTTCAATTCGGCCTATTCCACTTGTCAACGCCTCTCACCCAGAGGAAGCGTTACCTGAGTATGTATGTATGTATGTATGTATGTATGTATGTATGTATGTATGTATGTATGTATGTATGTATGTATGTATGTATGTATGTATGTGTGTGTATGTATGTATGTATGTATTTATTTACTATTTGTGTCTGCAGAATCGAGCTATTAGCTCTTGGATCCTGCCTTTCTAACCAATCTATTTTTCCTCTATTATGTCTACTACATATATTTTTAACACACGCAGCCACACATACCCAGGAAGCAGCAGCCCGTAACAGCTGTCTAACGCTCAGGTACCTATTTTCTGCTAGGCGAATAGGTGCATCAGGCTGAAAGAAACTCTGCCCATTTGTTTCTGCCTGGAACAAATGTGGATGTATTCAAGGGGCACTTAGATAAGTTCTAGCAAGAAGTGCCGGACCAACCAGTCTGTAGTGGGTATGTGGGCCTGCGGGCCCCTCCAAGCAACAGCCTGGTGGACCAAGTTATAACAAGTCGAGTCTGGCCCCTGGCCGGGCTTGGGGAGTAGAACAACTCCCAGAACCCTCTTCAGGTATGTTCCAGGTATACTCCTATTCTTCTTTTGCATGGCTGTTATGGAGGTGACGAGCAGCTTGACCAATGAGCCCAACACCTGGTTCCTGGATGGTGGCACTCGGCCAAATGTTCTTGAGAAGCACACAAAAGTCTCCCGATAGAGAATCTACAGCTAGTGAAATGTAGGGGAGAGGAGTTAAGACACCCTAAATGTTTCAAAGTGCCACGTCCTGGCCTGGTTGACCAGTCCAGCACGAGGCGGCCTGGTTGACCAGTCCAGCACGAGGCGGCCTGGTTGACCAGTCCAGCACGAGGCGGCCTGGTTGACCAGTCCAGCACGAGGCGGCCTGGTCGACGACCGGCCCGCGGGGTCGCTGAACCCTGAAATCACCTTAAGGTAACCTCAAGGTAAGGTAATCATAGCGTTTCGGGCAGGTCCCTAATGTTCCCCGGAATACGACCCGCCAGATCATATATACATACATACATACATACATACATACATACATACATACATACATACATACATACATACATACTCAGGTAACAACCAGGTTCCCATTTTACTGTTGGGTAAACAGAGGTTACAGTTAAAGGTTGGCGCCTTGTAAATCCTCCCCGGCCAGGATACGAACCCAGGCCAAAGCGCTCTCGAAACGCCAGGCGAGTGTCTTACCACTACGCCACAGGGACTGCTTAAAGGAATCATAACTAAGAAAAAATCAAGTAACCCTCGGGGTAAGCTGGCAAATATTTCATTCTAAAATAAAGGTAAACACAAGCTGTTAAAAATGTGTGAACTTCATTAAGCGAGATAAATGCTCATTATAGCCAGGTAAAATACTGTATGTGTTTGCTCAAGTTTTCTAATTGAAACACGCACATTAACATTATCCACACACACACACACACACACACACACACACACACACACACACACACACACACACACACACACACACACACACACACACACACACACACACACGTACCACAGAGTGGTTGACAAATGGAATGCATTAGGAAGTGATGTGGTAGAGGCTGACTCCATACACAGTTTCAAGTGTAGATATGATAGAGCCCAGTAGGCTCAGGAATCTGTACACCTGTTGATTGACGGTTGAGAGGCGGGACCAAAGAGCCAGAGCTCAACCCCCGCAAACACAACTAGGTGAGTACAACTAGGTGAGTACGTACACGTATACCACATATGTAAGACCAATCCTGGAGTATGCGGCCCCAGCATGCAGCCCGTACCTTGTCAAGCACAAGACAAAGCTGGAAAACGTTCTGAGGTATGTCAGTATGCTAGTCCCAGAACTATGAGGCATGAGTTATGAGGAAAGGCTTCGTGAACTGCACTTCACGTCGCTGGAAGACAGATGAGCTCGGGGAGACACATGATCACCATATACAAAATTCTCAGGGGAAGTGACAGGGTTATCTTGAGATGATTTCGGGGCTGAGCGTCCCCGCGGCCCAGTCCTCGACCAGGCCTCCTTTTTGTTACACACCCCCAGGAAGCAGCCCGTAGCAGCTGTCTAACTCCCAGGTACCTATTTAATGCTAGCCTTGTGTGGATTTCTACCCTGTCATTCAAACTGTGATCTGCATCCTTTGGAAGGATAGATGATTAGCTATTATAAATAACAATTTATGAACTATTAAATGTTACCTATTCCCATGGCCTTACTCATTTCACCAAAGACATGACAAGGATGGATTATTTAACACGGGTGATACACGAACAAGGGGACACAGGTGGAAGCTGAGTATCCAAATGAGCCACAGAGACAGTAGAAAGAACTTTTTCAGTGACTGAGTAATTAGTAAATGGAAATAAAAAAAAATAGGAGTTAGTAACAGTTGATTGACAGTTGAGAGGCGGGCCGATAGAGTAGACCTCAACCTCCTCAAGCACAACTAGGTGAATACACACACACACACACACACACACACACACACACACACACAGTAGGGCCTAGCAGCTGAGTGGATAGCACTAGGGGGTTGTAGCCCTTGGGGCCTGGGTTCAATTCCCGGCCGAGACGGAAACAAATGGGCATAGTTTCTTTCACCCTGATGCACCAGGTCACCTAGCAGTAAATAGGTGCTTGGTAGTTAGACTGCTGTTGCGGGCTGCTTCCCAGGGATGTGTACACGTGTTATAGAAATATATGTAGTAGACATAATAGAAGCAAAATATATTGGTTAGAAAGGCGGGGTTCAAGAGCTAATAGCTAGATTCTGGAGGCACAAATAGTAAACACACACACACATCAACACTGACATCAGTTGATAAAGAGGATAAAAACTGCCTGTTTAACATGAAACAGAATGAGAGGACGCAAGATGTGAAGCACAGACAGGAATCTATTCAAAGGAGCATGTGTATGTGTAAATACCTGGTTGATACCTGGTTACCTGGTTGATGGGGTTCTGGGAGTTCTTCTACTCCCCAAGCCCGGCCCGAGGCCAGGCTTGACTTGTGAGAGTTTGGTCCACCAGGCTGTTGCTTGGAACGGCCCGCAGGCCCACATACCCACTACAGACTGGTTGGTCCGGCACTCATTGAAGAAAACTATCTAGTTTTCTCTTGAAGATATCCAACTTATATCTTGAAGATGTTCTCTTGAAGATGTTAAACTTGAAGACGTTGAAGATGAATAAATATGTGTAGTAAATGAGTAACACTCTTGGGAGGAGGAAGCACGCGGCAAACTTCGCCCACCACATTAAGATCAGACATGAGTTGGTGCTGGAGGAATACTTGTAACTGAACCTGATAAACGACAGCTATTGAACGAGGCGCAAGGGTTGAAACTCGCTCCCATAAACACACCAGCACAACTAGACACTACAAGGGGGAGCGGCATGACTGAGAAATCCAAGAACCCGAGAGAGAGACTAGTGTTTGTCTAAGATGGTAAAGGTCACGGTGGTCCATTTTAAAGAATGAAGAACAATTTTTATTTATATTCTAAGCTGCATCACTTATGAACCCATCCCTGCCCTTGTGTGGCAGTGCACAATAGAAAGTTGTTTTCACATATCCACACATTAAAACATTGATTGTAACCATGATATAAATGTGCTTCAGCCTACAGTTTAGACCTATTGTCTTATGTATGACCCTCTGTCCTGTGTGACAGTGAATACCAGCATTATCCTCAATTTAATAAGACTATCAAAATCCTCAGATTAGGCAAAATTGTAATTAATTTTGTCAATAAAGATGTTAATAATAATAAATAGTGGTTCACCCCAGGAAGACACAACAAAGAAGTTCCCCAAAGAAAAATAACATCGACTTTATCTGGGTTGTGGTTGATTGTCTTAAGGACCGACGCGAAGTTAGACACACTTCAGTGTGGAAGGAAACAAGTGTGTTGACGTTCACTGCATAAATAACTTTTAAAGTTGAAATAATTACGGGGGTTGGGAATCACTAACAGATATTCCACAGTTGAAAAGGAGGGGCACAGGAGCTGAAACCCGACACTACAAGCTCAAATAGATGGAACAAGACATTATAATTTGGCAGTTCTTCAATGATTCGTATTCCCACTGTGATTTTACCTTACTTAATGGAGAAGGGAGCCACCAGGAGAAAGCGCGAAACCATTAAGACTATATAGCACTTAGAAGGGATCAGGATAAGGATTTGTGATGGGACGGGAAGGAAGGGGAGGGGGAGAAGAGGATTAGGTAATTAATGGTAATCAAGTTATCTTTTAAACACCGCAACAAGTGTTTAAATGTCTTGATGGCAAATTAAATTATCCTACAGTACCGATGCAACTTTTCGCAGTATTTAATTAAAAAAATTATGAATTGTATTTTTAATTTCCTTGAGAGCTTATGGGAGTTTCATCCCAGGTATTTCTTCTCTTAACCATATATCCAAGGACTCCTCCTCCCAAGATTCTTCAATAGGATTTCTTCTCTGGACACAATTCCCAAGAAGTTTCTCGCCAAGTGACTCCTTGAAGCCCTCAGTTCAGAATCTCCTCCTTGAAGCCCTCAGTTCAGAATCTCCTCCTTGAAGCCCTCAAGGACTCCTTGAAGCCCTCAGTTTAGCATCTCCTCATTGAAGCCCTCAAGGACTCCTTGAAGCCCTCAGTTTAGCATCTCCTCCTTGAAGCCCTCAAGGACTCCTTGAAGCCCTCAGTTTAGCATCTCCTTGAAGCCCTCAAGGACTCCTTGAAGCCCTCAGTTCAGACTCCCTGTGAACTTCACGTGGCCGGCCTGGTCTGAAACACTTCCTCAGCAACTACACTACCAACTTGCCCGCGGAACCCTTGAATAAAGCACTACGGGGAGCTTATAATATCCAAGACTGGTTATTCCACAGTTTCCGCCACAACAACAACAACGCCCATTTCCCTCAACGACTCCAATTTTCCTTGGCACTGGCAGGCAGCAGTTAGGTAAGTCAGGTGAATATAAGGCAACGAGGGGTGGGGGGGGGGCGCTGCCCCAGGGTCCAGAGGAGTCTGGTTCACGCCAGGTAACCTTAAGTCTAGTTCACGCCAGGTAACCTTAAGTCTGGTTCACGCTAGGTAACCTTAAGTCTGGTTCACACCAGGTAACCTTAAGTCTGGTTCACGCTAGGTAACCTTAAGTCTGGTTCACGCCAGGTAACCTTAAGTCTGGTTCACGCCAGGTAACCTTAAGTCTGGTTCACGCTAGGTAACCTTAAGTCTGGTTCACGCCAGGTAACCTTAAGTCTGGTTCACGCCAGGTAACCTTAAGTCTGGTTCACGCCAGGTAACCTAAAGTCTGGTTCACGCTAGGTAACCTTAAGTCTGGTTCACGCCAGGTAACCTTAAGTCTGGTTCACGCCAGGTAACCTTAAGTCTGGTTCACGCCACGTGGCACTATTGGATGATCATCCTACATCCAAGATTGTTGGACGCGGCTGCTCTCAGCCTGACGTATGAATCACAGCCTGGTTGATCAGGTATCATTTGAAGGTGTTTATCCAGTTCTCTCTTGAACACTGTGAGGGGTCGGCCAGTTATGTCCCTTATGTGTAGTGGAAGCGCGTTGAACAGTCTCGGGCCTCTGATGTTGATAGTTCTCTTTCAGAGTACCTGTTGCACCTCTGCTCTTCATCGGGGTATTCTGCACATCCTGCCATGCCTTCTGGTCTCACGTGGTGTTATTTCTGTGTGCAGGTTTGGGACCAGCCCCTCTAATATTTTCCAAGTGTATATTATGATATATCGTTACCGCCTGATCTCTTGAGAATGCAGGTTTAAACATTTTATACCAATAATTTAGATGTTTTATAGAGCGGATTCTAGCAGTAAAGGATCTCTGCACTCTCTCCAGGTCAGCAATTTCTCCAGCTTTGAATGGGGTTGTATCGTGTAACAGTATTCCACTCTAAAGACTTCTAGTGTTACGAAGAGCGTTATAATTGGACCACCCCACACTAATAGGGTCACCAGTACTCCACAAGAGCAGTAGGACTCTCCCAGCAGGACTACCAGGACTCCACAAGAGCAGTAGGACTCTCCCAGCAGGACTACCATGACTCCACAAGAGCAGTAGGACTCTCCATGACTCCACAAGAGCAGTAGGACTCTCCATGACTCCACAAGAGCAGTAGGACTCTCCCAGCAGGACTACCATGACTCCACAAGAGCAGTAGGACTCTCCATGACTCCACAAGAGCAGTAGGACTCTCCCAGCAGGACTACCATGACTCCACAAGAGCAGTAGGACTCTCCAGGACTCCACAAGAGCACTAGGACTCTCCCAGTAGGACTACCAGGACTCCACAAGAGCAGTAGGACTCTCCCAGCAGGACTACCAGGACTCCACTAGAGCAGTAGGACTCTCCCAGCAGGACTACCAGGACTCCACAAGAGCAGTAGGACTCTCCCAGTTGAGTGTGAGACGAGCGAGGCCACCCGCGGGGGTCGATTCAATAATCGCCGAGGAACTGGGCTGTGTTGAGTGGGCCCGAGTGGGGAGAGGACCAGGCCCCGAGTGGGGAGAGGACCAGGCCCCGAGTGGGGAGAGGACCAGGCCCCGAGTGGGGAGAGGACTAGGCCCCGAGTGGGGAGAGGACCAGGCCCCGAGTGAAGAGAGGACCAGGCCCCGAGTGGGGAGAGGACTAGGCCCCGAGTGGGGAGAGGACCAGGCCCCGAGTGAAGAGAGGACCAGGCCCCGAGTGGGGAGAGGACCAGGCCCGAGTGGGGAGAGGACCAGGCCCCGAGTGAAGAGAGGACCAGGCCCCGAGTGAAGAGAGGACCAGGCCCCGAGTGGGGAGAGGACCAGGCCCGAGTGAAGAGAGGACCAGGCCCCGAGTGGGGAGAGGACCAGGCCCGAGTGAAGAGAGGACCAGGCCCCGAGTGGGGAGAGGTCCAGGCCCGAGTGGGGAGAGGACCAGGCCCGAGTGGGGAGAGGGCCAGGCTCAGGGAAGGTGGGGTCGTTGGGCCAGGGATGCCTGGATAATCCTAACACAACCTAGGATTATCACAACCTCCCCCCCCCTCCCAATAATGGAAAACCACACCATAACCAATATTTGGTCACTAAACCTACCCACCTAATCTCTTACCCCCATCCTATATTTCCAGTTATCATTCTTGGATAACTGTGAATCTATAGTTATAGTTAAATGACAGAGATCTCTATGAAACATTAAATTATTGGGACCGATTAAAAGTTCTACATCTGTATTCTCTGGAGTGCAGGCGAACACGTGGAAAACATTAAAGGGGTAATATTATTTCCATGTTATCTGCTTGATGGGGGTTCTGGGAGTTGTTCTACTCCCCAAGCCCGGCACGAGGCCAGGATTGACTTGTAAGAGTTTGGTCCACTAGGCTGTTGCTTGGAGCGGCCCGCAGGCCCACATACCCACCACAGCCCGGTTGGTCCTGAACTTCTTTTAGAAAAGTCTAGTTTTCTCTTGAAGATGTCCACGGTTGTTCCGGCAATATTTCTTCGTCCCGCTACACATAAGGGGCATAACTAGTCGACCTCTCACGGTGTTCAAGAAACAACTTGATAAACACATTAAAATGATACTGATCAACGAGGCTGTGATGCATACGTCACGCTGCGAGCAGCCGTATTCAACAGTCCGGTTGATCATACAGCTAACCAGGAGGCCTATTCAAAGACCGGGCCGCGGAGATATTGATCCAACAACATCCAAAACACTGAATACTACTCAGTATTCATCTACAGACACCCATGTATGTTGAAATCTATTATACAAACCTTACAAACATTCACAGCTCTCTGACAAGGAGAGCAAGCTGAGCTTAACTAGCAACCCTCCCAGCAAGCATAAGAAATATTGCCGGAACAACCGTGGACATTTTCAAGAGGAAACTAGACTGTTTTCTAATAGTAGTTCCGGACCAACCGGGCTGTGGTGGGTATGTGGGCCTGCGGGCCGCTCCAGGCAACAGCCTGGTGGACCAAACTCTCACAATTCAAGCCTGGCCTCGGGCCGGGCTTGGGGAGTCGAACTACTCCCAGAACCCCATCAACCAGGTATCAACCAGGTTAACATTCAAACACACACATCGTGTCAGCAAGGCGGACATCTATCACAACTCGCTCTGTATTCTATATTTCCAAAACTTTTACTTCCCTTACACTTCTCCATATTTTTTACACACGCACACACAGAGAGGGGCAAGGGAGAGAGGGGGCAAGGGGGAGAGGGGGCAAGGGGGAGAGGGGGCAAGGGGGAGAGGGGGCAAGGGGGAGAGGGGGCATGGGGGAGAGGGGGGAAAGGGGGAGAGGGGGGCAAGGGGGAGAGGGGGGCAAGGGGGAGAGGGGGGCAAGGGGGAGAGGGGGGCAAGGGGGAGAGGGGGGCAAGGGGGAGAGGGGGGCAAGGGGGAGAGGGGGGCAAGGGGGAGAGGGGGGCAAGGGGGAGAGGGGGGCAAGGGGGAGAGGGGGCAAGGGGGAGAGGGGGCAAGGGGGAGAGGGGGGCAAGGGGGAGAGGGGGCAAGGGGGAGAGGGGGGCAAGGGGGAGAGGGGGGCAAGGGGGAGAGGGGGGCAAGGGGGAGAGGGGGGCAAGGGGGAGAGGGGGGCAAGGGGGAGAGGGGGGCAAGGGGGAGAGGGGGGCAAGGGGGAGAGGGGGGCAAGGGGGAGAGGGGGGCAAGGGGGAGAGGGGGGCAAGGGGGAGAGGGGGGCAAGGGGGAGAGGGGGGCAAGGGGGAGAGGGGGGCAAGGGGGAGAGGGGGGCAAGGGGGAGAGGGGGGCAAGGGGGAGAGGGGGGCAAGGGGGAGAGGGGGGCAAGGGGGAGAGGGGGGCAAGGGGGAGAGGGGGGCAAGGGGGAGAGGGGGGCAAGGGGGAGAGGGGGGCAAGGGGGAGAGGGGGGCAAGGGGGAAGAGATAGGGACAATAAAAGAGACGAGACAGACACCCAGGCCATGAACCCTTCTACCTTCTGGTTACCTTGAGGTGTTTTCGGGGCTTAGCGTCCCCGCGGCCCGGTCCTCAACCAGGCCTCCTCGTTGCTGGACTGGTCAACCAGCCTGTTGGACGCGGCTGCTCGCAGCCTGACGTATGAGCCACAGCCTAGTTGATCAGGTATCCTTTGAAGGTGTTTATCAAGTTCTCTCTTGAACACTGTGAGGGGTCGGCCAGTTATGTCCCTTATGTGTAGTGGAAGCGTGTTGAACAGTCTCGGGCCTCTGATGTTGATGGTTCTCTCTCAGAGTACCTGTTGCACCTCTGCTCTTCAACGGGGGTATTCTGCACATCCTGCCATGCCTCCTGGTCTCATGTGATGTTATTTCTGTGTGCAGGTTTGGGACCAGCCCCTCTTTAATATTTTCCACGTGTAAATTATTATGTATCTCTCCCGCCTGCGCTCAAGAGAATACAGATCTAGGATCTTTAATCGGTCCCAATAGTGTAGATGTTTTACTGAGTGGATTCTCCTTTGATGCTTCAACCTCAAGGCTTGAGGAAGCAGACTAAGGTGTGTCTAATACACCTGCCGAAGCTCCTTCACCAACAGCTACCCCCCCCCCCTGACACGCCCCTGAAGCTCCCGACTCTCCGAGGCGCGTCTTCCACATTTCTGCCTTTCAATACTTCTAACTTCCCGAAAGTGTCTAAAGTTGTCTTAGCGGCCGCACCCACAGCTTTTCATTCTAACTTTTTTTTTGTTTGTATCGACTTTCCCGTTACTAAACTCACGCAACTTCCGCTAAACTCATTACGCCAAGACTTGATTACACTTCTTCACTACGGAACAATAGTGCCAGCCTCACCTCACCTTCACTACGGAACAATAGTGCCAGCCTCACCTCACCTTCACTACGGAACATTAGTGCCAGCCTCACCTCACCTTCACTACGGAACATTAGTGCCAGCCTCACCTCACCTTCACTACGGAACATTAGTGCCAGCCTCACCTCACCTTCACTACGGAACAATAGTGCCAGCCTCACCTCACCTTCACTACGGAACAATAGTGCCAGCCTCACCTCACCTTCACTACGGAACATTAGTGCCAGCCTCACCTCACCTTCACTACGGAACATTAGTGCCAGCCTCACCTCACCTTCACTACGGAACAATAGTGCCAGCCTCACCTCACCTTCACTACGGAACATTACTGCCAGCCTCACCTCACCTTCACTACGGAACATTAGTGCCAGCCTCACCTCACCTTCACTACGGAACATTAGTGCCAGCCTCACCTCACCTTCAGCACTACGGAACATTAGTGCCAGCCTCACCTCACCTTCACTACGGAACAATAGTGCCAGCCTCACCTCACCTTCAGCACTACGGAACATTAGTGCCAGCCTCACCTCACCTTCACTACGGAACATTAGTGCCAGCCTCACCTTCACTACGGAACAATAGTGCCAGCCTCACCTCACCTTCACTACGGAACAATAGTGCCAGCCTCACCTCACCTTCAGCACTACGGAACAATAGTGCCAGCCTCACCTCACCTTCACTACGGAACAATAGTGCCAGCCTCACCTTCACTACGGAACAATAGTGCCAGCCTCACCTCACCTTCAGCACTACGGAACAATAGTGCCAGCCTCACCTCACCTTCACTACGGAACAATAGTGCCAGCCTCACCTCACCTTCAGCACTACGGAACAATAGTGCCAGCCTCACCTCACCTTCAGCACTACGGAACAATAGTGCCAGCCTCACCTCACCTTCACTACGGAACATTAGTGCCAGCCTCACCTCACCTTCAGCACTACGGAACATCACCACCTCCCCTTTCAACATCCCTAACAATACCATCAATAAAGCTAAACAGCCAATCCTTTATTCCCTTCAGTCCCTCCCCCCCCTCTTACCTCACAACTTCCCTTCAAGTCCCTCCTCCTAAAGCACAACTTCCCTCATCACTGAAGCGAGATTTTCCCCTCCACCATGCTTAACTTCCCCGCAACTTTCAGCTGTCGTACCCTGAGACTGGTTGGTGGCGGGGAGGGGGAGATGGGGAAGGGGGAGATGGGGAAGGGGAAGATGGAGGAGGGGGAGATGGGGAAGGGGGAGATGGGAGGGAGGAGGGAGGGACCTCTGTGAGGGAAGGGATGGGAGAGGAAATATTCTAATATAGAGGAGCGTCTTGCGCACAATACAAAGAGGGGGACAATAGACGGAGCCCCAAGCTACAGCCACAATATTTTTACACACCGTCGTGGGTAACTGCAGATACTCTGATGGGGAAGCTGGTGTAGAGGAGGGAGGTACGAGGAGGCTGGAGGCCTGGGCCCTGGGGACGTAGTCTCGGAATCACCACAAGGTAACCGCAAGGTATGCAAGGCTTATTTGTGTTTCCAGCTTCCACGTTTGTCCTCTCGCCCTACTTTTTCTCACTTTGAATTGGCTGTCCAAGTCCACCTTGTCAATTTCCCCGAGGGAGGAAGTGGAGTGAGAAGGTGTAACAGAAGGAGCCACACGGGGGAGGTTTAGCATGGGTCAATAATGGGCATCTGAGTACAGATTCACTGATTTGTGCTACTATCTTCCTTTCCTCAGTTACCTTGTCACGGTGATGTTGCCTGATAATACCTGTAATTTGTAGAAGAGTCTTGGATATGAAGTATTCAATATGGTCTCCTTCAGCAGCCAGCACATCTGCTCGTTCATTTCCACATATGCCAACATGGGAGGGCATCCATAAAAATTTGAGGAGTCTTCCCTGATTGGTTGGTACCTTCACAGCTCTCTTGATCTCAGTGACTATCGCGAGGTTTTCTGCCCGATTTTTACCAAGACTTTGTAGTGCTGCTTTTGCCTCAGTGGAAATCACTGCACCATTAGTGTTTCATTCAAGGAATCTTAGCGCAGGAGACACACTGTAAGTTAGTGTGTCTTGGGTTTTGGTGAGGAGTAGAGGCGCTCCTGGGGACTTCAGGCAGGGGGCCACAGATCACGTCTTCCCTATGGAAAATCTAGACCAAAAACTACATCTAGTATTGGGGTCTGCGCAAGGGAGATGGCACTTTTAGAGATGACAAAACAAAATGGCCGCAATACTGAGACAACAGTACGATTATTTTTTGAGTGAGTCACTAAACAGACTGAAACAAACGAATTCTTCATGCATGTCATACCAACACCACATCATATACCCGATGTCAACACATTCCCACTACACATGAGGGGCATAACTGGTCAGCCTCTCACGGTGTTCATAAAGAGAACTCGACATACACCACCAAAAGATACCTGATCAACAAGGTTGAACTCGTACGTTAAGATGCGAGCAGCCGCGTCCAACAGCCTGGTTGACCTGACCACCAACCAGGACGCTTGGTCAGAGACCGGGCCGAAGACATTGATCCTCGAAATCACCGCAAACTAAGGTAACCTAATCCCCATTAGACTTTGAAGTAGCCATAGACAGTAGGCCTATGTACTCTGAACCACGCCCTCATTCCTAGAACTGCATTTTCATCGAGAACCACTATCTCCACTATTACCAGTCAATAAAAACTAAAACTAAAAACTAAAACTATCACTATCACTTAAAACCACTATCACAGGCGCTAGACCTATCTAAGGGGACTATTAAGAGGAACCGTTAAGCCATTACAACTATATAGCACTGGGAAGGAATCAGATAAGGAATTTGGGGCGGAGGGATAAGAATGGTGCCCAACCACTTGGACGGTCGGGTGGTATGAGGAGGGAGGAATAGAAGGTAAAGAGGAGGGATGAAGGGGGTGGGGAGGTGGAAGAGGACGACGGAGGAGGGTGGAAGAGGACGACGGAGGAGGGTGGAAGAGGAGGGTGGAAGAGGAGGGTGGAGGAGGAGGGTGGAGGAGGAAGGTGGAGGAGGAAGGTGGAGGAGGAAGGTGGAGGAGGAGGACGAAGAGGAGGACGGAGGAGGAGGACGGATAAGGAGGAGGAGGACGGATGAGGAGGAGGAGGACGGATGAGGAGGAGGAGGACGGATGAGGAGGAGGAGGACGGATGAGGAGGAGGAGGACGGATGAGGAGGAGGAGGACGGATGAGGAGGAGGAGGACGGATGAGGAGGAGGAGGACGGATGAGGAGGAGGAGGACGGATGAGGAGGAGGAGGACGGATGAGGAGGAGGAGGACGGAGGATGAGGAGGAGGAGGACGGAGGATGAGGAGGAGGAGGACGGAGGAGGAGGAGGACGGAGGAGGACGGATGAGGAGGAGGAGGACGGAGGAGGACGGATGAGGAGGACGGATGAGGAGGAGGAGGACGGAGGAGGACGGAGGAGGACGGAGGAGGAGGAGGACGGAGGAGGAGGAGGACGGAGGAGGAGGAGGACGGAGGAGGAGGAGGACGGAGGAGGAGGAGGAGGACGGAGGAGGAGGACGGAGGAGGAGGAGGAGGACGGAGGAGGACGGAGGAGGAGGACGGAGGGTGGAAGAGGAGGACGGAGGGTGGAAGAGGAGGACGGAGGAGGACGGAGGAGGAGGACGGAGGGTGGAAGAGGAGGACGGAGGGTGGAAGAGGAGGACGGAGGGTGGAAGAGGAGGACGGAGGGTGGAAGAGGAGGACGGAGGTGGAAGAGGAGGACGGAGGGTGAAAGAGGAGGACGGAGGTGGAAGAGGAGGGTGGAAGAGGAGGGTGGAAGAGGAGGGAGGAAGAGGAGGGAGGAAGAGGAGGGAGGAAGAGGAGGGAGGAAGAGGAGGGAGGAAGAGGAGGGAGGAAGAGGAGGGAGGAAGAGGAGGGAGGAAGAGGAGGGAGGAAGAGGAGGGAGGAAAAGAGGGGTGGAAGAGGTGGGGGGTGGAGGAGAAGCAGCAAGTGGCTGGCCCTAACACACCCCCGTGTAACATCCCCCCATTACGTCCCCAGCTATACCCCAGCCACCCCCCCCCCTCCCACCGAGGCTGTATTCCTCCACACTTTGTCTCCAGCTTACACAACCTTGACTTACACTTCCCATACACCATACATCTTCTAACATTAGTAAACAAACCTTCCCCCAAAAAATCTCGAAAATTAACAATTTTGTAAATGTGTTTGCGAATGTTCCTATTCAACCCCCCTCCCCTTCCATTCCTTATCCAGGACACTTGTGAGAGGTGGCGCCCGTGGAGCCTTTCAAGGCCCCGCCCACAAAGGCTTCCTTCACCTCACACGGAAAAATTCTTCCCAAAATACGGAGAGGTTATCAAGGGTTGAGGCCGCGCCTCACCGCTGGCCGGCGCCGCCAAAAATGGTCACACTCAAAAGCGCCCAACTGCTTTTATGGACATTTTAAAAAGACTTACTTGAACGGTAAGTAACCAGTATCTGAGGCTATTCTTATAAAAAATATGCAGATGGATCTACAATTTCCTGACTAACAGAACCCAATGTGTAATAGTCAACAACATAAAATCCAGCAAAGAGAATCCAACAAAGTAAAATAAACAAAAAAAAAAACGACGCCGAAAACATTACAAGCATGGATATTGAACGACCGCCATGTGCCATGATTTGCCAAGCTGTTAGTGTTTGCAGCTTGGCAAAGCTTAGTATTTGCCACACTATGGACAAAATACTAATATATTATGACTTACCAAAAAAAACAAAAATTGTTCGGCACCAAAATTGAGCCCGACTGGTGGTTGATCCTGGAATACGATCCGCCAATCAGTTTACAGCCATGCCCCCCCCCCATTACTGCTGGGTGAATAGGGGCTAACAGTTATGGACTGATGTTGAGACAATCCTTACTGCACACTCCTGCCCATCTTCCCCCATGTCCTTTTCCTTTCCCCTTCCCCCTATCTTCACACTTCCATCACTATCTACACACCGTCAATCTACCATATCCCCCCCCATGCCTCCATCTGGGAACCTCCATAGTTTCACTCCAAGCCTCCCATCACAGTGCCTCTATTACCTTCACCTCCATCACCTAGACGTCCAATGTTCCTCCTGCGACGGAGGAACAATATCGAGGAGAGGCAGAAGCAGAAATCGAAACCAGCAGCAGCAGCAGTCAGCTGAGGCGACACTAACAGCAAGATACGAGGCAGTTCTCTCACATACACACACACAAGCAAGGACCTACCTACCTACCTCTGGCTGGCTGGCTGCCTGGCTGGCTCTCCCCTCATCATATCGCTGGCTGGCTTTTCCCTTTCTCGCTATCCCTCTCTCCAATTCTCTGTCTCCCTTCCCTCCTTGCTCCTCACCGTTCCTCCATCCTCACCGTCTTCTATCTGAAGCCTAATATACTAGGCCTAGAAATATTAGGAATATTTAAGTTTGGGGTATAGCTTTATTTTTCCGGAGTCTACAAAGTGAATAGTACCAAATTTGACTATCTAACTGTCTATTACCTGCTTGATATCTGGTTGATGGGGTTCTGGGAGTTCTACTCCCCAAGCCCGGCCCGAGGCCAGGCTTGACTTGTGTGAGTTTGGTCCACCAGGCTGTTGCTTGGAGCGGCCCGCAGGCCCACATACCCACCATCCGGAAGTCTGATCCGTAACTTCTCTTAGAAAACAGTCCAGTTTTCTCTTGAAGATGTCCACGGTTGTTCCGGCAATATTTCTTATGCTTGCTGGGAGGACGTTGAACAACCGCGGACCTCTGATGTTTATACAGTGTTCTCTGATTGTGCCTATGGCACCTCTGCTCTTCACTGGTTCTATTCTGCATTTTCTTCCATATCGTTCACTCCAGTACGTTGTTATTTTACTGTGAAGATTTGGGACCTGGCCCTCCAGTATTCCCGTTGAACAAGGCGTTGACGAGGGCGTTGACGAGGAGGGCGTTGAACAAGGCGTTGAACAGCAGGACTTTAACAGCACGGTGCCAGGTGGGTGAGGGTAGCCCCGTTTAGGAGTGAAAGTAGCACCAGCATGTGGAGGGAACCTGGGGCCTCGGGGAACTGTTGAGCAACTCAACAACACCAGAGATAATCGGGCGGCCATTATGGGTAAGAGACTTACACCGGTGTCCAGCCAAAGGTAATGTATTACCTTGTGTTGGTTCCGAGGATCAATGCCCCCCACAACCCACTCACTGACCAGGTTTTCCCGAGTGGTCTGGTCAACCAGGCCCAGCTGCTCGCAATTTGACGTACAAATGACAGCCTGGTTGACGTATATAATAATGTAATTATAATGTAAATGCATATTTCAATTTCAATCGTAGTTCGTAGCAACTGTCACAGCCTGGCTGCTCAGGAACTATTTCGGGGGAATTACAAGTCCCAAGCAAAGGATCAGGTATCCAAAGGATACCTGATCAACCAGGCTGTGATTCGTACGTCAGGCTGTGAGCAGCCACGTCCAATAGCCTGGTTGACCGGTCCAGCAACCAGGCGACCTGGTTACCTTACCTTGTGGTTACCTTGTCATGCTTTCTTACTTCTTAGCACATTTTCAAAGATGTTTATGGTGTATGAACGACTGCGGCCTAGTCGAGGACCGGGCCGCGGGGACGTTGAGCCCCGAAATCATCGCTAGGTAAGGTATAGTGTGCAACAAGAGTGCAAGGAGCCTAATAAGACGTAAATAAAGTGGCACAGCTAGTCGCCCTCATACACCATTCAAGGAGCAGCATGATAAACACCTCCAAAGGAGAGGGAAGGAATTATCAGGGGGGGGAGTGCCAAGCCAATACCACTATATATAACTCCAAAAGATACCTTCTGTGGTTGATTGTTCAATAAACCCCTGAACTATATGCTTGACACATCTCTAACCCTGTCCATGGAGGACAGAAGAAAATGTATATATGCTGGTTAGCATTATAAATGTGTGGCCACGTCTGTGGTAGAAAATAATAAACAAAAATAAAAATAAAAAAAAAATCCAAAAGATAAATCAACCAGACAGTGATTCCTACATCAAATCTGCATGCGGCGGCATCCAACAACCTGGTTGATTACAAATTCAACAAGGCGACCGGGCCGCGGGGACACTTGTCCTCAAGTTCTTGAGTAGTTGTTCCCAAGACAGTGTTGATAACCATTCATGGCAGGTGGCTGCAGGTGACGGATCTCCCAATCCTGAGCACTCCAGTTGCAAACTCTGTGAGCAGGAACTGCGGCATGATCTCCCGCACTACATCACTGAATGTCCAGTTATTAGACCTTTCAGACCAGTTGGCATGAGGTACCTGGAGCTTTGCAATTACTTTATTCACTCTCGTATTCTTGAAGATATTCTCATATTGTACCCAAATTTTGCCAGTGCAGGCTACTAAACATATGGCCCTGTTTGACTAACCATCCTGAGAGATGAGGACTTTTAGTTATCACTGCTGCCTTATTCACTCTTGTGTTGGTGATGATATCCTTATAATACAGCCCAGAGTCTGCCAGTGCAGACTACTCATCACATGCCTATGTATGACTAACCATCCTGTGTGATGGGGATTTTTCAGCATCACGTAGCTAGCTTTTTGACACACTGTACTACCCTTCATATAGTCTAGGGTAGCTGCACAAATGCACATGTACCTAATGCATAAAAAAACATCATGACTCCGGTTACTACAGTGAATAGAACCAGTGAAGAGCAGAGGTGCCATAGGCACAATCAGAGAACACTGTATAAACATCAGAGGTCCGCGGTTGTTCAAAACCCTCTCAGCGACTATAAGAAATATTGCCAGAACAACCGTGGACATCTTCAAGCGAAAACTAGATAGTTTTCTTCAAGTACCAACCGGGCTGTGGTAGATACCTGCTTGATGGCGTTCTGGGAGTTCTTCTACTCCCCAAGCCCGGCCCGAGGCCAGGCTTGACCCACCAGGTACCCTCTGGTACCCACTGGTACACACCCCATGGTACCAGAGGCAGGTACAATGAGCCATGGGAAGGGAAAGCTCTCAGCCTTGATATATACGAGAACCTATATTTAAACTCCACAGGAACTGGACATCAACCCGTTTTCATCATCATTTAAAGATCATCCCGTTTTCTGTTGAACAGTCCCTCAACGCATCATGCGTTTTCTTAATTTTAAACACACACACACACGGCCTAACTTCACATTAAAACTGTGTAAAGAATCTCAGGAAGGCATTTAGCTTAAATTTATTTTACATTTGCTTTAAAGCATTTCCCGGGACCACCTCAGCACGCCGCCAGCCCCCCTGACTAAGTCCGTTCCGCTTCACTCGTTCACCTCCTGAATTGAATTTATCGGGAAAATGGGATAAAATGAGGTCAGGGAAAATGGGTCGAGGAATGGCGGTGGATGGGGGGGGGGGCTTCCTTTGGGTCGGGGTGGGGGGAGATAAAGGGAAAATTGGCATTATTTAAAGATAAATTAAAAGGAAAGGGAAAATAACAACGTTGCAAAATTCAGGTGTAAAGACAATGTACTACGACAAGCACAAGTGATAAACACCTCCAAAGGATACCTGATCAATCGGGCTGTGATTTTTTTTTTTTTTTTTGGGGGGGGAGGGAGTAAAGAGGAAGGAGAGGCATAGGTGAAGGGAAGTATAGAAGTGGGAAATACAGTGAGAGGCATGAAAGCAGGCGGGCTGTCCGCCTTGCTGACACCATGTGTGGGTGTTGGCAGCTAAGCTAAGCTGGCTCTCTCCTGTCAGGGAGCTGTGAGTGTGTGAGGTTCTTCACATGTGTTTCACTATATGTGGATGTCTATAGATGAATACTGTGTAGCATTCATATATACACACTCCGATGCTTCCACACATGTTGTTCTGTTTAAGGCTCTTTATTTTATTATTATTATTTATCGAGTTGTTCATACACACATTATTGTGTATCGAGTTGTTCATACACACATTATTGTTTATCGGGCTGTGATTCATACATCAAAGTGCAAGCAGCAGCGTCTAACAACTTGCTTGACCACCAACCAGGCGGCTCAGTCAGAGACCGGGCAGCGCGGGACATTGATTCCCGGGGCCACCACAAGGTACACAAGATGGAAAGTAGGACTGAAAACGACGAGGGAACGATCAACGGATAGAATGATGGAGAATGATATGAATGAGGTGGGAGGGACGGTGACGGCTGGGGAGAATGAGGGAATGGGAGGAATGAGGGAATGGGAGGAGTGTGGAAAATGAGAGGGAGGAGAGAATGAGGTGAGAGGAGGAGAGAATGAGGTGAGAGGGAGGAGAGAATGAGGTGAGAGGAGAGAATGAGGTGAGAGGGAGGAGAGAATGAGGTGAGAGGGAGGAGAGAATAAGGTGAGAGGGAGGAGAGAATGAGGTGAGAGGAGGAGAGAATGAGGTGAGAGGAGGAGAGAATGAGGTGAGAGGAGGAGAGAATGAGGTGAGAAGAGGAGAGAATGAGGTGAGAGGAGGAGAGAATGAGGTGAGAGGAGGAGAGAATGAGGTGAGAGGAGGAGAGAATGAGGTGAGAGGAGGGAAGTGTGAGAAGCGTGTGTAAGACTTCCTGTCTAGCAACAGGAGAGTACAGTTCAGTTTTTAGTATATTTTCTCCTACAGACTTGGCCATTTATCAATACAATACTGACAAGCGTATACACCTTTCCCTGATCCCGGGGATCAATGACCCCGCTTTCCGGTCTCTGACCAAGCCTCCTGATTGGAGATCTGGTCAACCAGACTGTTGGACGCGGCTGCTCGCAGCCTGACGTATGAATCACATTCGACACAAGAAGTCGAACAAAAGTCGTGTTATCAATTCCGGAGAGGAGAACAACGAGGACATGTTCAGGATATCCAACTTCACAGCACCAATCGTCACCTCTGCCAGTCCATTGGTTTCTGCGAATCTCTACATTTAAGTTTTAAAAACAATTTTGTTTGAACTTCACTATACTGAGAACAAATATTTTTTATATATTTTGTTTCTATTGTTGGTTTAACAAACTGGTCAAGAGAGAGGGGTAGGTCAAAAAATTCAGCGATTTTAAGTTTAAGCTTAAAATTTAAGATTTTAAGTTTTTAAATTAAGCGAAAAATTAAGTTTTGACATTTCAAATTTTGAGGGTTTTGCATTTGATGTTTAGGGGTTAATCCCTGAAGATTATCATGACGGCATCAACTCTGACCTGTTCGTGATTCGATGACCGTTGACCTGACTCTATAGCTAACTTGTACAGAGGTGTAACTTTTACATTGTCTGCCGCCGCCTGTCTGGCGCCCGTGGTTTGTTCATCCTCCACGTGGCTTGTTCATGCTGTTATGATGTTCATGTTGTACTATGTACTGCTCTCTTGTTACAAGGTAGCAGGCCATTAGAATAAGGAGGTAGGAAGTGAGAAAGAGAGAGGTAGGTCAAGAGTAGGGAAGGTCAAGAGAGGGGTAGGCCAAGAGAGGGGTAGGCCAAGAGAGGGGTAGGTCAAGAGAGGGGTAGGTCAAGAGAGGGGTAGGCCAAGAGAGGGGTAGGCCAAGAGAGGGGTAGGCCAAGAGAGGGGCTGGCAAGTACTGAGAGCAGGGTGAGAGAGACAGGCCAGCAGAGGAACAAGCCCGAGGGAGAGTGTGATATTCACGGGTAAGCGAGCACACAGGACTAACAGGTCTCGTGAGAGCAGGCTCCAGTGGGCTACCATATTGTTTCATAAAGGTTAAAACACACACTGAAAATGTTAATGCCTACATCTAACATTTCAAGTTTCGCGCCTCGCGTAAGCCATATTGATGTACGAACATGCTTACATTGCAATATACATCTTGATGTGGGCCTGAGGGCCGCTCCAAGCAACAGCCTGGTGGACCAAGCACTCTCACAAGTCAAGCCTGGCCCCAGGCCGGGCCTGGGAGTAGAACAACTCTAAGAATCCCCTCCAGGAATAATCCAGGTATGACTACCTCACCTGCGAAGATTTCGGGGCTTAGCGTCCTCGCGGCCCGGTCTAACTACCTGTTGACTATGTTATTTTATGTCCCGGCGGACCGGACTCTTTCCCGGTCTCCCGGTTGGCGGTCTGGTCTCCCAGGCGGTTGTAGGTTCCTTTGTCTCCAGCGGTGTTTACAACTCCCAGCTGATTACTGCTCTGTTTTTCTCCCAAGAGTCGTGTGAAGACAATATGGTAATTCTCATGGCCAGTTTCGGGAAGTCGGTACTCGTTCAGAACTTAGCAAGTTAGCTCCTCTAGTCCTGAATAGGATTCTGGCCTCCGGAATCCCGGCCAGTTCTCCACAAACTTGATGAGATTGGCGGAGAGATTACTTGTCTGTGCGAGAGAGATCTGAGTAGAGACTGGTGGAGAGAATAGTTGTGCGTGTCTGGCTCGCCTATTTGTACCTACAGGATCGAGCTTTTGCTCTTGGATCCCGCCCTCCGCCCGCCGTTGTCCAATGACTCCTGACTGATATTTTTTGTTTTTTGAGATATATACAAGAGTTGTTACATTCTTGTACAGCCACTAGTACGCGTAGCGTTTCGGGCAGGTCCCTGGAATACGATCCCCGCCGCGAAAAATCATTGTTACAACCAAGTACACATTTTACTGTTGAGTTAAACAGAGGCTACAGTTAAGGGTTTGCGCCCAGTAAATCCTCCCCGGCCAGGATACGAACCTGTGACAAAGCGCTTGTGGAACGCCAGGCGAGTGTCTTACCACTGCACCACGGGGACTGTAAGACTGATTCTATGATACACACTTCCTAAATGGCTGAGTTCACTGCTACAACCTGCTCATATAGTGCCTTCCAGGCTGAGGGGCCTGACAGCTAAGTGGACACCGCTCGAGATTCCTAGTCCTAAAGGTTCTGGGTTCAAATCCACCAGGGCCGTGATGAGGGTTCGAACCTACGTCCGAGAGGATCCCAGACGCGTCTTAATCGACTGTCTCACGACATGGTAAAATATATTTGTTTATTTGATGGATGTTCATTGTGATTTCTGTGTGCAATGAAGTTCTGGGTTCGACCCCCGGTGGAGGCGGAAACAAATGGGCAGTTTCTTTCACCCTGATGCCTCTGTTCCCCTAGCAGTAAATAGTTACCTGGGAGTTAGACAACTGCTACGGGCTGCTTCCTGGGGGGGGGGGGCGTGTAACAAAAAGGAGGCCTGGTCGACCTATGAACACATTCTTTTTTCCTCTATGTATATTCCCTAAATACTTTATACGCCATGACCAGTATAAAGACCGACGGTCTCCCTTCATGCAGGTCGGCGTTCAATCCCCGACCGTCCAAGTGGCTGGGCACCATTCCTTTCCCCCGTCCCATCCCAGACTCTTATCCTGACCCCTTCCCAGTGCTTTATAGTCGTAATGGCTTGGCGCTTTTCCCTTATAAACCTCTCCCTCCTCCAATCTTAAAAAATGTCGCCGGAACAAAAGTGGACGTGTTCAAGGCACAGTCAAGGTTCTGCAGGAGAGGAAGGACCTATTTAGAGAATACAGAAGGAAAATTATAACCGCAATGCTTATGCAGACACAACAGTCTGGTTGATCAGATAGATCTCCAATCAGGAGGCGTAGTCCCAGCCCAGAGCTGCGGAGACGTTAATCCTCTCGTCATCGCGTAAGGAACCCCATGACGTAGAGAAACCCCCACATGAAGAGAAACCCACCCCCCCATCTTGAGGTTATCTTGAGAGGACTTCGGGGCTTAGCGTCCCCGCGGCCCGGTCCTCGACCAGGCCTCCTTTTTGTTACACATCCACAGGAAGCAGCCCGTAGCAGCTGTCTAACAGAGTGGTTAGACAGTCTTAGTCTAACTCCCAGGTACCTATTTACTACTAGGTGAACAGAGGCATCAGGGTGAAAGAAACATTTTGCCCATTTGTTTCCGTCTGCACCAGGGATCGAACCCGGCCCCTCAGGACTACGAATCCGAAGGGCTGTCCCCCCAGCTGTCAGGCGCCCCATGACGAAGAGAAACCCCCCACAAGACGAAGAGAACCCCCCCCCCCCCGAATGACGAAGAGAAATTCCATAACAGAGGAACCCTGGGTAAAGGGAAGGGGGGGGGGGGGAGGGGGAGGAGACCATGTTGGGATTACCAGTAAAGACAAACACCTCCCACGGAACACTGGTGGAAGCTGCTTGAGGAGGCTTAATGCACTATAAGAACCGCTCTCTTCTCTCCATTCACAGTTTCTCTCTCACGCCACTTCTCAAGAGGCTTATCGGTGTCTCGTCTCAAAATGCCGAAGGTGTTGGCGGTGAATCATGTTTACAAGACGGGACGAGCCCGGACAAGTTGAGTTTTTACAACGGGCCTCGGGAGAAAGGATTAAAGAGCAATCAGGAAAAAAACTTGCCGGTTGACTACGTACTTATATTTGTTTCTCCTTCCTACCCCTTTTTATTGTTATGATTATTGTTATACACTGTTAAGGAAAGTTACGTTACTCCTTACGTGTAACGGGAGAGTGTTCAACGCGGTTGTTCAACGTCCTCCCAGCGACTATAAGAAATATTGCCGGAAAAACCGTGGACATCTTCAAGAGAAAACTGTATGGTTTTCTAAGAGAAGTTCCGGATTAGCCGGGCTGTGGTGGGTATGTGGGCCTGCGGGCCGCTCCAAGCAACAGCCTGGTGGACCAAACTCTCACAAGTCAAGCCTGGCCTCGGGCCGGGCTTGGGGAGTAGAAGAACTCCCAGAACCCCATCAACCAGGTATCAACCAGTGTTGGGCCCTTGAAGTTGATAGTTCTTCCTCAGTGGACCTATTGCACCACTGCTTTACAATGGGGCTATGTTGCACATCCTGCCATGCCTGCTGGTCTCGTGTGATGTAATCTCCGTGTTCAGATTTGGAACCAGTCCCCCTCTCAACGGAACCAGACTTTGAATAAAATAAAACAACATGTTGAGCGACAACCCCCCCCCCCCCAAACATCCTTTCTGAGAGCCAAGTGTGGCCAAAGTGTTGAACAATGTGGCTGTGTTATGCGCGGGGCATTAGCACCACGCATACAAAACTTTTAGCCCTTCAGTGTGTGGAGTTTATGAGAGGCTTGTGAATAATAGGCACTGACGGGTGAGCAACGGGAGGGGAGGAGGAGCGGGGGCAGGCTACGGAGCAGGGGAGGAGGAGAGAGCCAAATAGTTTACTTACACTTGCGCCTGCAGGATCCAGCTGTTAGCTCTCGGACCCCGCCTCTCCACCGTCCGCTGTCTAAATGTATGGACTTCCGACCTGTTTTCTCTATCACAGATTACTATATATTATATTCTAACGCGCGCGAATATCCTCGGGATGTAGCCAGCCCACACCAAGCTGGAACTCCCAGATACCTATTTGCTGTTAGCTGAACAGAAGCACCAGGTGAAAGGCAACTTTGCCCAATCGTTTTTGACCCAGTTTGGGAGTCAAGGACGCTGACCCCAGAGTACACCTGAAGTATATCTAGGGTGGGTTCTGGGAGTTCTACACCCCAAGCCCAGAATGGAGCCAAACTTAACTTCTGATCACTTGGTCCAGCAAGCTGTTGTTTGAAGCAGCCCGCAGACTACATACCTGTTGTTGGTTTGGGGGATTAACGTCCCGGCGGCCCGGTCTCTAACCACGCCTCTTGGTTAGTGGTCTGACAAAACACGGAAGCCACATATAAAACGCAGTCAAATCGCACTATAGAACAAAAAAGCAATATACTTGGGGTAATCACGTGGAAAGACCTTACTTTAACAAAATAAAGTAGCTTATTGTCTTTAAACACAAACCTCGGGTGGCAAGCACTGACATTTCCCCTATGTTGAGGTAAGCTTCCTTGAGGTTACCTTGAGGTGCTTCCGGGGCTTAGCGTCCCCGCGGCCCGGTCGTCTTCACGAGGTCTCTTGGCTGTTTGGTTTCTGTATCACTACAATATCTCAATGTACATAGAGTGTTGCACGGAGCTGGACCCGCGTGGCACTTCCCCTCCACACACCAACCAACAGTTGGTGTCCAACAGCCTGGTTGATCAGTCCAGCAATCAGGAAGCCTGGTCGACGACCGGGCCGCGGGGACGCTAAGCCCCGGAGGCACCTCCAGGTAAGGTAACCAACCCCACACTCTGTGCTCTAAGTGCTCTGTGCTCTGCCCGAAACGCTGCGCGTACTACTGGCTTTACAAGACTGTAATTACCATTTTATGTATCCTTACATTCCCAATGTAACTTCTTGTATATGCATAAATAAATAAATAAATAAATAAATAAATAAATAAATAAATAAATAAATAAATAAGTGGAAGAGTGTGACAACTAACCTGAACTGAGCGGCATACTGCTTCTTTTGGCACAGATGGAAGACCTGTGTGCTGGTTAATGGCCGGCACCAACTGTCCCGCCTCGATCACAACCACATCACAATCTGCAACATAAACACACATCACTATATGCTTACATCACTATATGCTTACATCACTATATGCTTACATCACTATATGCTTACATCACTATATGCTTACATCACTATATGCTTACATCACTATATGCTTACATCACTATATGCTTACATCACTATATGCTTACATCACTATATGCTTACATTATTATATGCTTACATCACTATATGCTTACATTATTATATGCTTACATTATTATACACAACAAATACAGCATTTGCCAACATAATAGTGAAAATATAAATATATATAGTTAAATATAAGAAAATATAAGAAATCAAATTGTGTGGAATATCGTGTATCGAGGAGAAGCGTGTACAATTACACTTGCATTGACATTGAAGTCACACAAAATACAGGCTATCTTTAGATAATTTCGGGCCTTAGCGTCCCCTCGGCCCGGTCCTCGACCAGGCCTCCTTTTTGTTACACACCCGCAGGAAGCAGCTCGTAACAGTTGTCTAACTCATCAGGTATATATTTTCTGCTAGCTGAACAGGAGATTCAGGGTGAGAAAAACTCTGCCCATTTGTTTCTGCCTCCACCGGGGATCAAACCCGGAACCTCAAGACTACGAATCCCGAGCTCTGTCCACTCAGCTGTCAGACTGTTTAAATCAGCTGCACATCAATCTATAAAGCCCCTTCTATTTTCCATTAACATAGGAAGGTTGATTGACAGCCCAGTAGTGAGGACTTCGCAAAGGCATTCGACAAATGTGACCATGGAGTGATAGCACACAAAAATGAGGTCACTGGGAATAACTGGTAAAGTAGGACGCTGGATTGGAGAAAACTAGACTGTTTTGTGAAAGAAGTTCCGGACCAACCGGGCTGTGGTGGGTATGTGGCCCTGCGGGCCGCTCCAAGCAACAGCCTGGTGGACCAAACTCTCACAAGTCAAGCCTGGCCTCGGGCCGGGCTTGGGGAGTAGAAGTAGTCCCAGAACCCCATCAACCAGGTATCCAGGTATGAGGTAAAGTAGGAGGAGCGGGAGGGCGGGAGGGAAGCAGCGTGAGAACGTGGAGGGGAAGAGTGGAGGCGGCCGTGAATACAGTTACACAGTAAGTGACAAGCATGTTCCAGCCCCCCCCCCTCACCGTACCCCACGCACACTGCTCGCACCCGAACACCACACTTGCTTGATGGAGTTCTGGGAGTTCTTCTACTTCCCAAGCCCGGCCCGAGGAAAGGCTTGACTTATGAGAGTTTGGTCCACCAGGCTGTTGCTTGGAGTAGCCAGCAGGCCCACATACCCACCACAGGCCAGTTGGTCCGAAACTCCTTGGAGAAAATGATCCAGTTTTCTCTTGAAGATGTCCACAGTTGTTCCGGCAATATTTCTTATAGTCGCTGGGAGGACGTTGAACAACCGCGGACCTCTGATGTTTATACAGTGTTCTCTGATTGTGCCTATGGCACCTCTGCTCTTCACTGGTTCTATTCTGCATTTTCTTCCATATCGTTCACTCCAGTACGTTGTTATTTTACTGTGTAGATTTGGGACCTGACCCTCCAGTATTTTCCATGTGTATTTTATTTGATATCTCTCTCGTCTCCTTTCTAGAAAGTACATTTGGAGAGCTTTGAGACGATCCCAATAATTTAGGTGCTTTATGGCGTCTATGTATGCCGTATATGTTCTCTGTATTCCCTCTATTTCAGCAATCTCTCCTGCTCTGAAGGGGAAAGTGAGTACTGAGCAGTACTCGAGACAGGACAGCACAAGTGATTTGACGAGTACAGCCATTGTGATGGGATCCCTGGATTTGAAAGTTCTCGTAATCCATCCGATCATTTTTCTGGCTGACGCAATATTTGCTTGGTTATGCTCCCTAAACGTTAGGTCGTCAGACATCATTATTCCCAAATCCTTTACAAGTTGCTTTCCTACTATAGGCAGATTTGATAGTGTTTTGTACTCTGTATTATGTTTAAGGTTCTCATTTTTACCGTACCTGAGTACCTGGAATTTATCACTGTTAAACATCATGTTATTGTCTGCTGCCCAGTCGAAAACTTTTATTAATATCTGCTTGTAGTTTTTCAATATCTTCAGCAGAGGTAATTTTCATGCTGATTTTTGTGTCATGTGCAAAAGCTGATACGAAGCTGTGCCTTGTCTTTGAGTCTATATCTGATATAAGAATAAGGAACAGCAGTGGTTCAAGGACTGTACCTTGAGGTATAGAGCTTTTAACTGCTGTTTTTTTTTTTTTAAGATTCAGCTACTGGGAACAAAAAGTTCCAAGTAGCACGGGCTATGGTGAGCACGTATCTTTTAACTGCGCTTGGACGCGATTTTGGACACCCACACTGCTCCCCCCGAACACCATACCCACACTGCTCGCCTCCGAACACCATGCCCCTGGCTTCGTCTGATCAGGTCTCTAAAACCAATTTATATATATATATATATATATATATATATATATATATATATATATATATATATATATATATATATATATATATATATATATATATATATATATATATATATATATATATATATATGTCGTACCTAATAGCCAGAACGCACTTCTCAGCCTACTATTCAAGGCCCGATTTGCCTAATAAGCCAAGTTTTCATGAATTAATGTTTTTTCGTCTACCTAACCTACCTAACCTAACCTAACCTAGCTTTTTTTGGCTACCTAACCTAACCTTACCTATAAATATAGGTTAGGTTAGGTTAGGTAGGGTTGGTTAGGTTCGGTCATATATCTACGTTAATTTTAACTCCAATAAAAAAAATTGACCTCATACATAGAGAAAAGGGTTGCTTTATCATTTCATAAGAAAAAAATTATAGTAAATATATTTATTCAGGAAAACTTAGCTTATTAGGCAAATCGGGCCTTGAATAGTAGGCTGAGAAGTGAGTTCTGGCTACTAGGTACGACATATATATATATATATATATATATATATATATATATATATATATATATATATATATATATATATATATATATATATATATATATACACACACCACCAAACTGTTGAGTCACTCCCAGTTCACAAAACTTACTCGTAGACTCTAGGCTGCTGGAAATTAATCAATATGCAGACAAGTTGCAGTATACTTGTATATATCATGTGTCATGTTTGCTGATAACACAAGGATTTTCATGCGAGTAGACAATATAGAGGACACGGCAAACCTCCAATTGGATGTAAATCGGGTCTTCCAGAGGCTACATACGATGTTTAATGAAAATAAGTTCCAACTCCTGTGATATGGAAAAATGACAATTTAAAAACGGAATCGAATCACACTATAGAACGAAAGAGCAATGTAAAGGATCTAGGAGTAATTATGTCAAAAGACCTTATCATTACAGAACACGATAGAGTAGCTGTCACGACTGCAAGAAAAATGACAGGTTAGATAACGAGGACCTTCCAAACAAGGGATGCCATACCAATTACATTTTAAGACACTAGTGCTCTCTAGGGTGGAATATTGTAGCACTCTAACAGCACCATTCAGAGCCGGAAAAATTGCTGACCTGGAGAGCATGCAAAAATCCTTTACCGCTAGAATGCACTCTATAAGTCATCTTCATTATTGGGACCGATTAAAAGTTCTAAATCTGTATTCTCTAGAGCGCAGGCGAGAGAAATACATAATAATCTAAACGTGGTAGATAGTAGAGGGACTGGTTCTAAATCTGAACACACAAATAACATCACATGAGACCAGAAAGCATGGCAGGATGTGCAGAATACCCGCGTTGAAGAGCAGAGGTGCAACAAAGTACTATAAGAGAGAACTTTCACATCAGAGGCCCGAGACTGTTCAACACGCTTCCACTACACATAAGGGACATAACTGGCCGACCCCTCACAGTGTTCAAGAGAGAACCATCAACATCAGAGGCCCGAGACTGTTCAACACGCTTCCACTACACATAAGGGACATAACTGGCCGACCCCTCAGTGTTCAAGAGAGAACTATCAACATCAGAGGCCCGAGACTGTTCAACACGCTTCCACTACACATAAGGGGCATAACTGGCCGACCCCTCACAGTGTTCAAGAGAGAACACGATAAACACCTCCAAAGGATACCTGATCAACCAGGCTGTGATTCACACTTTGCCGACAGAGTTCCTCCTATCTCCACAGCGCTAGGATCTCTAGCCGGTCTCCCAACACTGTCTCTGTCTCTCTAGCAATCCCGAACAAACAAAAAATCGAATCACATTCTTGTGATGTAACCTTACAAAATGGCGTTCATGGCGCGTACATTGTATCTCCGGGTTTAATGCTCCATTAGCCCCAAGCTTATCTGACTTGGGGCATTTCTCGCCTCCCGGTTGACTTGTGTTTCAATTTTCAGGTTCCTGCTCCAGCGACGGCGTGTTCACAACCCTTCAACACCAGTTTCCAACAATGAAAACGAAAAGTAAATTTATCGCGGCCCCATTCCCGAGGAGCTACCGTCGCCCCCGGGTGGTAGAGCACACCGTCGCCCCCCCCCCGGGTGGTAGAGCACACCGTCGCCCCCGGGTGGTAGAGCACACCGTCGCCCCCGGGTAGTAGAGCACACCGTCGCCCCCCCCCCGGGTGGTAGAGCACACCGTCGCCACCCCCCCCGGGTGGTAGAGCACACCGTCGCCACCCCCCCCGGGTGGTAGAGCACACCGTCGCCACCCCCCCCGGGTGGTAGAGCACACCGTCACCCCCCCCCCGGGTGGTAGAGCACACCGTCACCACCCCCCCGGGTGGTAGAGCACACCGTCACCACCCCCCCGGGTGGTAGAGCACACCGTCACCCCCCCCCGGGTGGTAGAGCACACCGTCGCCCCCCCGGGTGGTAGAGCACACCGTCGCCACCCCCCGGGTGGTAGAGCACACCGTCACCCCCCCCGGGTGGTAGAGCACACCGTCACCCCCCCCCGGGTGGTAGAGCACACCGTCACCCCCCCCCCGGGTGGTAGAGCACACCGTCACCACCCCCCCCGGGTGGTAGAGCACACCGTCGCCCCCCCGGGTGGTAGAGCACACCGTCGCCACCCCCCCCGGGTGGTAGAGCACACCGTCGCCACCCCCCCCGGGTGGTAGAGCACACCGTCACCCCCCCCCGGGTGGTAGAGCACACCGTCACCCCCCCCCGGGTGGTAGAGCACACCGTCACCCCCCCCCCGGGTGGTAGAGCACACCGTCACCACCCCCCCCGGGTAGTAGAGCACACCGTCGCCCCCCCCCCCCCGGGTGGTAGAGCACACCGTCACCCCCCCCGGGTGGTAGAGCACACCGTCGCCACCCCCCCCCCCCCGGGTGGTAGAGCACACCGTCACCCCCCCCCCGGGTGGTAGAGCACACCGTCGCCACCCCCCGGGTGGTAGAGCACACCGTCACCCCCCCCGGGTGGTAGAGCACACCGTCGCCACCCCCCCCCCCCCCGGGTGGTAGAGCACACCGTCACCCCCCCCCCGGGTGGTAGAGCACACCGTCACCACCCCCCCCGGGTGGTAGAGCACACCGTCACCACCCCCCCCCGGGTGGTAGAGCACACCGTCACCCCCCCCGGGTGGTAGAGCACACCGTCGCCACCCCCCGGGTGGTAGAGCACACCGTCGCCCCCCCCGGGTGGTAGAGCACACCGTCGCCCCCCCCGGGTGGTAGAGCACACCGTCGCCCCCCCCCCGGGTGGTAGAGCACACCGTCGCCCCCCCCCGGGTGGTAGAGCACACCGTCGCCCCCCCCCCCCCGGGTGGTAGAGCACACCGTGACAATTTATGACACTGGGTGTCAAATATTTTGACTAAATATTATGAAATATTTTGAAAAACAAAAATATTCAAAACAATGACTTATTTTTATAGTACTATACCACATAATTCACTGATGTCGGGACATTTATCATTTCCCGCTAGTAATACCGAGTGACGAGCGAGCCATGCACACAAAACAGAACGAGAAAGACAGAATGAGAGAGAGGGAGAGAAAGAGAGACAAAGGGATAGGCCTGCAGAGAAACTGCGTTGACCAGGGCAGTGGAGGAGGTTGCTTGGAGCTGGTTAATGAGACCATCAACCAGGAGGCAGGAAATGTATATGTTTATCTCTCAGAATGGTAATATGTTTATTGTTTGTGATGTGTGTCTATGTATGTATTAACACGATGTACTGAACGGGGTG